>NW_028270180.1:0-195126 GCF_037043375.1 Chiloscyllium plagiosum
AATGCCTTGGGGTTATCCTTGATCCTATCCGCCAACGATTTTTCATGCCCTCTCTTAGCTCTCCTAATCCCTTTCTTCAGGTCCCTTCTGGCTATCCTGTATCCCTCCACTGTTCTGTCTGAATCCTGTTTCCTCAACCTTATGTAAGCCTCCTTCTTCCTCTTTACCAGACATTCAACCTCTCTCGTCAACCAAGGCTCCCTCACACGACCATTTCTTTCCTGCCTGATAGGTACATACATATCATGGACACGTCGTATCTGCTCTTTGAAAAAGTTCCACATTTCCACCACATCCTTCCCTGACAGCCTATGCTCCCAACGTATGCTCCTCAAATCCTGCCTTACAGCATCGTAATTTCCCTTCCCCCAATTATAAAATCTACCTTGTTGTGCGCACCTATCTCTCTCCATAACCAAGGTGAAAGTCACAGAATTGTGGTCACCATCACCAAAATGTTCACCCACTAACAAGCCCACCACTTGTCCCGGTTCATTACCGAGTACCAAATCCAATATGGCCTCCCCTCTGGTTGGACAATCTACATACTGCGTTAGAAAAGCTTCCTGGACACACTGCACAAACACCGCCCCATCCAATCTACTTGATCTAAAGAGCTTCCAATCAATATTTGGGAAGTTGAAGTCGCCCATGACTACGACCCTGTGGCTTCTGCACCTTTCCAAAATCTGTTTCCCAATCTGTTTCTCCACATCTCTGCTGCTATTGGGGGGCCTATAGTAAACACCCAACAAGGTGACTGCACCTTTCCTATTTCTGACTTCAGCCCGGGGGACTTGTCTATCCACAGCTCTGCATCATATCTAAGTCCCTCTGCAGCCGACAACTGCCCTCCTCACTGTCCACAACTCCACCTATCTTCGTATCATCTGCAAATTTACTGACCCACCCTTCGACTCCCTCATCTAAGTCATTAATAAAAATTACAAACAGCAGAGGATTACAAACCCAAGCCCTAACCCTGACCCTAACACTAACCCTAACCCTTTCGCAGCCCTAGCCCTAACCCTATCGAAGGCCTAACCCTAACCCTATCCCTGACCCTCACCCTAACCCTATCGCAACCCTAACCCTAACCCTATCCCATAACCCTATCGCAGGATAACCCTAACCCTAACGCAGGATAACCCTAACCCATAACCCTAACCCCTACCCCTATCGCATAACCCAAAACCCTAACCCTAACCCTATAACCATAACCCTAACCCTATCGCAGGATAACCCTAACCCTAACCCTAACCCTATCGCAGGTCTGGCAGCATCTGTGGAGAGAAATCAAGAGGTAATATTTTGGGTTGAGTGACCCTTCCTTAGAACTAAAGATAGCCTGAGTTAACCTATCAGTTCTGAACAAGGGTCATTTGACCCAAAATATTAACAATGATATCCCTTCGCAGACACTGCCAGACCGTGAAGAAGGCTTTCTGGGAAAACAGTGAGATCCTGATCAACTGGGTCAGTGGGCTGAGGGATGAAAGATGGAGTTTAATTCAGATAAACGCAAGGTAATGTATTTCTATAGGTCAGGACTTTGAAGGTCAATAATGTGTCTTATAGAACAAAGAGATCTGGGGTATATGTTCATAACTTTTTAAAGTGGAGTCACAGGTAGACAGGCTTTCAGCATGCTTGCTTTCATCAGAGTATTGAGTACTGGAGTTTGGACATCTTGTTGCAGCTGTACAAGACATTGGTAAAGCCACATTTGGAGTACTGCCAGCAGTTCTAGTCGTCCTGTTATAGAAAGGATATTATTAAACTAGAAAGAGTGCATAAGATGATGCCTGGAATGGAAAGTTTGTATTATAAGGAGAGGCTGGATAGGCTGGGATTATTTTTCCCCGGAGCATAGGAGACTGAGGGGTGACTTTATAGAGGTTTATAAAATCATGAGAGGCATAGATAAAGTAGAGAGCCAACAGTTTTTCCCATGGTAAAGAAGTCTAAAACTGGAAGACATAGGTTTAAGGTAAATGAGGAAAGATACAGAAGGGTCTAGAAGGACAACTTTTTCACTGAGGGTGCTGAGCATCCAGAAAGGGCTGCTAAAGGCAGCGGTGGAAATGAGTACAATTTTATCATTTAAGAAACATTTGCACCAATACATGGATGGCATAGGTATGGAGGTATATGGATCAAACACAGGCAAATTGGATATATTAATTGTGAAAACTAGGTGGCACAGCGAGGTTGGGCCAAAGGGCCAGTTTCCATGCTGGAAACTTCTATGACTCTATGAGTAACTGCTCATATTGTGTGAATGCATTTTTCAAATTGGTCTTTTAATAAAGGTAGGAATCCTGCATATTTCTATCTTTTTTCCACTTGCTCTGCCTTCAAAGAGTATATGAACACCAAGCCTCTCTGCTCCTGCACCTGCTTAAACACCAAGCCTCTCTGCTCCTGTACCCGCTTAAACAAGCCTCTCTGCTCCCGCACCCACTTAAAATTGCATTATTTAGTTTATATTATCTTATTATTTCCAGCAAAATACATCTTCCTAATTTTCACATAAAATTGCATCTGTTATGAATCTAGGCAAAAGTGAGGACTGCAGATGCTGGAAATCAGAGTCTAGGTTAGGGTGGTGCTGGAAAAGCACAGCAGGTCAGGCAGCATCCGAGGAGCAGGACAATCGACGTTTCAGGCAATAGCCTTTCATCAGGAATCATCGGGCAATAGCCCTTCCTGATGAAGCGCAGATGCCCGAAATGTTGATTTTCCTGCTCCTCGGATGCTGCCTGACCTGCCGTGCTTTTCCAGCACCACCTTAATCTAGACTCTGTCATGAATCTGCTTATTTCACCTGTCTGCTAATGGCGTCGTGGTATATTTTTCTGGACTCCCATGTTGTTTACTACCTTTTCAAATTTTGGATCATCTGCAAAGTTTGAGGTTCTGCCATGCATACCCAAGTCTAAGTCATTAATACATATTTAAAAAAGGCACTCTTCCTTGCAATAACCCTGGGGCCATTATATGTCCTTCCATTCTGAAAAGTAATCCATTGCTATACATAGAACAATAAACAATACAGAACAGAAACAGGGCAGTCAGCCCACCACATCTGCACCAACCATGATGTCATTCTAAACTAATGCCATCTTCCTGCACATGGTCCATATCCCTCTATTCCCTGTATCTGTCAAAATGCCTCTTAAACTTTGTTATTGTATCTACTTCTACTGCCCCCACCCCACCCTACCCCATCCCCCTTCCAACAGTGTGTATCAGGCACCTACAACTCTATAAAAAAAACTTACCTCACACATCTTTGAACTTCCTCCTTCTCACCTTAAACCTATGTCCCCTTGACATTTCCACCCTGAAAAAAAGACTCCAACTATCCCTATCCAAGCTGCATCATGGCTTAGCAACCTTTATACTCAATGCTCTGACTGTAGAAGGCAAGCATTCTGCACTATCTTATTGATTTGTGTTGTCACTTTCAGGGAACTATGGACTTGTACCCCAAGATGCCTCTGTATATCAATTCTCCCTTAGAGTCCTGATTTTTACTGTATACTTTCCTTTTGCATTTGACCTCCCAAACTGCATCACCTCACACTTGTCTGGATTGAACTCCATCTGCCATTTCTCCAACCAACTTTCCATTTGATCTATATCCTGTTATATCCACAACTTGACTGTGGATTAGAACTTGATTAGAAATGTAGTTTCTGCAGGTGGTGGTGGTTAGAGATGTTGTTTTTGCAGATGGGTGAGGGGGTGTTGTGGGGGGAGGGGAAGGGGAACACTACACAAACGGTCGCGGGATTCTTGCAGCATACTTAAGGCTAAGATTTTAACGAATATAAAGGTTTTAAGAAATAGTTTTAAACTAAGAAATAACTTTAAAGTGTTGTAGTTGACCACAAAAGAAGCAGTAGGAGCATTTCACAATAAGCTTATAGTATGATAAGGGGAACTGGATAAAATAACAGACAGGCTGTAACAGACAAGGACAAGGACAGCAGGGTAGCCAGATAAGGAAAATTAGAGAAAAACGAGTGAGGTAATCGGCTTATGATAGGATGGGAAAAGGGAGGCATGATTCCGCAACTTGCAAACTGAATAAAAATGCTTACATGCTTTGTTTTCGCGTGCCTTTGCTAGCCTGATTGCTTGAGCAAACGCCCGTTCTTGCAAGGCCATAAAGAATAAAATGTTCTTGTTTCCAAGGCTTTGTCTCAGGCTGAATCGTGAGTGAGTTTTGTTTCTCACATTGACCATGCTGTTAGCAAACTTATTAATCAAACCATCTTCATGTTCATCAAAATCCTTTTTATAAATTACAAACAACAGAGGTCTCAGCACTGATCCCTGTGGAACACACTGGTCACAGACCTCCAGTCAGAAAAACACCCCTCCACAACTACTCCATAACACCCCTGAATAAATATATGACTATATATCACATGTATTTAATTGGCTGTAGAACATTCTGGGCATAAGGGAGTCAAAGCTACAGGGTAGACAAAAGTGTGGAGTTGAGGCCACAATCAGGTCATCCATGATTTTACTGAATGGCAGAGCTGGCTAGAGGAGTCAGATTGGAAAACACAGTCGACCAGTGTGTAACTTATCTGTCAAGTCAGATTTAATATCTTATTTATCTAATTAATTTATTTCAGGTTTATTCTTCACCTTAGACTGCTACATCCCATATTAGTTACATATTTGCTCATGGGTTTCACAATCTGCTTCCAGTAGCAACGTCGGACAATTTTTAAATCCTAACAATGACAATGAAAAAACACTGAATCAATTTGAAATGAACTTTAATCATCTTATTTTGGAATCAGCACTGAAGAAGAAAGAAAGGTTAAGAAATAAAATAATGAGCAAGCAAATAGGTACTTAGGAAAATCATTACCAGTCAATTACATTAATGAAACAGCCTCTCCATTAACAGGTACTGATATAAAACTTGGATTGTTTGTCAGTATTTTATAATCAAAATCAGAATGGTATCAGTTGCGCAACTTTTAATTATTCTAATAATTACTATAATGACAGACATCTTACTAAACTACAAACTAGAATCCCATTTCATTCTAGTTAATTCTGTGGCTTTGCACCGCAGACAGTAATCTCATTAGTGCACAACCACATTCATATCACGTGGACAACTAAGTCCCATTTAGCGAACCACAAATTATAGGCAACATATGTCAGTCTCCGACTAAGATGCTGAAAAGAGACACATCTTAGTTTTATTTTAACTGAAAATATCATAAGTAACGTGCACAAATGCGTGGTTTAATGACACAATAAACAGTTTTGACATTGAAACATTAGTCATAAATTGACTATGTAATTTGCACATTATTGGATAATTTTAAATTTTAACATAGTCGTGTCAGATAGCAGCACAGGTATCAAATAAAACCTGGCTTTTGACAAGATTGATATATTGTGGTTGAGTTAGGGTATCAAGCATTTGCAATTAAATGAGGCACAGATCCACTACGACCAAACTGAATGGTGGAACAGGATTGAGATACAGAAAGTCTCCTGATGTTAGTACGGCTGTGTTAAAATATTAAATATTATCTCAGCAATGTGTACAACTTGCTAGATTTCCTGCAATAGTCTGCTTAAATACACAAAGTCCAACGTCAAGCCTCCTTTAGTTCGGTGAAGTGGATTTAGCGAGCATCATGCTATAAAATCTTCCTTTACATTGACAGATAAACAATATAAAGAATATGAAGCACAATTAGTGTATGAAATCACACTTCCAGTTTGTACCTATTCCAAAATCAGGTGGTAGAGGGAACTTTAAAGAAAAGCAGTGCACAAAGAATTTCTGTTTATGTAAAACAAGACCAATCACAAATGCATAAACACAGAACAAGTTCAGTCATACAAACATGACCTTGAGACAGGTTTAGACATTTTATTAAAACTTTAAAAAGTTAGATGAGTAAACTTCTGTTCAGTTTTTAAGTCCCATATTCAACAGGAGTTTACTGAAAATTGACAATCCAGTTAAAAACCAGATAAAAGCCTGCCCCAGAGGAATAAAAAGCAAAGATTTGCATGTATTTGGATCATTCAAGACCACATCTGAAAACCTTGTATAGTCAATGAAAGACTTTTTGACATCTGTTTTAAAGTAGGAAGGACAACGATAATTTATGCACAGAAAGCTCCCAGAAACAACAATGTGATAATGACCAGATTATTTGTTTTTCTGATATTGTCTGAAAGAACAAATACTGGCCAGGACACTAGCAATAACAAACTTCCTCTTCCTTAAAACAGTTTCATGGAATTTTTTGTGCTCCCTTGAGAAGGCAGAGAGAGCCTTGTTTTAATGTCCCATCTTCAATGCAGCAGTCAGTACGGCACCGGGGTGCCAAGCTTGATTTTTATGCTCAAGTCTCTAGAATGAACTCAGTACTTTCTGACTGGGAGGTGAGAGAGCCATAAAATAAGCCACATCTCACTCAGAATTCATGACAATACATAATTAAACTGGTGGGACGAAAGGTCTAATAACAAACCACTACTGTATGACAGAGATCCCCAATGTGCAGTGTATTTTGACATGTCTACACAGTTAACAAAGAGAGAAAGGTGACTGAATAAACAACTTGCAAACTCTGGTTACAGGTACTCCTAGGTTGCAACACATCTTAACATTACATTAGAAGCAAACTTTAAAGTTAGTCCCACAAATGAATAAAGTCCGCAGTTAAAACTGGAAGTTTCCACTGTAACCTGATTTCTGGATAACAGTGTCCTGCTGAAGTGCTCTTAGAGTACATCAGCAGCTGAAGGTGGAAGACTAGTTGAAGAATGGCTTTGGCTTCCTTCACTCCTGTGCACTCTTATCTCATGTTTTAGTTACTTAATCCCAATTTGTTAAAGTATGTGATCTGACAACGTTTGTTCCAATGAAATACAAATCCTGAAGAAACAACACTTTGTAGCCAGTAATCTTTACAAGTGGAGATTTTGTGATTCAGGTTTTACTGCATCAGGTCATGTGGCAGAGAATGGATGATGCTGAACTAGAGCTAAAATGGGGTTGCGTTTGCTCTTCATTTCTGGTCCATTATGCTTTTCAGACATAGTTTCATATGTGTGTTTTTATTGCTCATCTGGATTACACAATCCCGGACAAGTTCAATGAATATCTGAGGCCAGAGTTTCTGTAGAGATTCGTTTTTAACATCAATAAGAGCAGCATCTTTAACCAGTTCCTGCACATATACTTGGCAAAATGCCTTTGTTTCCTGATTTTAAATATGGGAGAAAACAAAGGAACAGTTAGTAAATAACTTATTATATTTGTTTGTCTGCCTATGCCTTGCACCCTCTACACTTAATATTATCCTCAGAGTTCTGAGTAAAGATATCCAACACTTTGAAAATGTTAACATGAGCTTTGTGATCGGGTCAGGTTGCATTTCTCTGTGGCAAGACTGGAAACTCTAATGTTTGGCAGATGCAAAGTTGCATCTCATCATTAGAATGCTGGATTCATACTATTCTTTTGTCACGTACAGTGGAAGTGTATATACATAATTTTTTGACAGAAATAATCAGATGGATTTGGTGCCTCTTCACCAATCAGATCTAGAGATTAAAAGTACAACATTCTTACCTAAAATAATTTGAGCTGGCCATTTCTACAAATATAATGTGTTATCAGTGCTAACTTAATAATAGCTATTGTAATCCACCTGCAGCTGCTACAAGTAAGAGAGTTTTGAGCAGACATGTAACTTTAGTTACATCTTACAATAAATCCTGTAATGAGATGAATCCATGGCCAAATGTACGTTGTTTGTTCTTCCTAAATTTTAGTGTGGCTGCATTTTGAATATCAGCATTTTTATACCTGGCAGATGCAGTTAAGAGTCACAGAGCACGGAGACAGGCTCAACTTGTGTAAATTGACCAGGTTTCCTCAACTGAAATAGTCTGATTTGTCTGTCCCATATCCCTCTTAATCTTTCCTAAACATGGACCTGTACAAATATCTCTTAAATGTAGTAATTGTACCCACCTCTACCACTTCCTCTGGCAGCTTATTTCATATAGGTACCACCCTCTGTGTGAAAACGTTGCTTCGTAGAGCCCTTTTAAATCTTACCCCTTTCACCTTAAACCAATGCCCTCTAATTCTGGACTTGCCCCACCACCAGGGAAAAACCTTGTCTATTTACCCAATCCATGACCCTCATTTTATAAATCTCTCTAAGTTCATCCCTCAGCCTTCTAAGCTTCAGGGGACAAAGTCCCAGTCTATCCAGCCTGTTCTTATAACTCAAACTTTCTTGTCTCGGTAACATCCTTGTAAATCTTGTTCTTAGTAAATAAACACAGTGACTGACACTGAACAAACTTTTATCTTCATGGATATTATCAGAAATGAACAATTATTTTTGTTGACTGGATTCCCTTTTAATGTGGAAGGTTTTGTCATTATTTGTAAGTCAAACCCAAAGCAACTGCTCCATGAGTGGTGGTGTTCGCCACAATGCAGACTTCAACAAAATAAATGCTGTTTGTTTTTTATGTCAATACATACCTCCAATAAAACCAATTAAAAGTTCCGAACTGCAATTGGTTGGCAACTTTGAGATTTTGTTGTAAACATTTGAAACTATTACCATTACTTTTTTTTAACCATCCTGGTAGGTAACCGACCAGGTTTTAGTTACCGGTATTTACATTAAAATGAAAAGCACGGGTGTCTTGGCTAAGAGCAAAGGATAGGGCACAAGTCAAACCTTATGCAAAATATTTTGAGGATTTACCTTGATTTATACTTTTTTTTGCATGAAACAAGCCAAGTCAGGTATAAAGCACTTTCTACTTGAATTTTGTGGGACGGTTTAGTTCAGTTGGGTGGTTGTTCCTGGTTTACAATATAGTGTAATGGCCACAGTGTAGGTTCAATTCCTGCTATGGCTGATGTAACATATTCTCCTTCTTAACTTCTCTCTTCAGCTGAGGTGTGGTGACCCTCAGGATACAGCTCTCTCTCTCTAATGAGAGAGCAGCACCATGGCCTGGTAAGACTATGGCTACTTTTCTTTATTCAAATATATAACTGCAGACAAGCACTCCTTATTTTAGTCAGAGTCATCTTTTTGTTTATTACAAGAGCTTTAATGGACAGTCTTGTACTGTTAAATTGGGCCAAAACTGTCCAAACATGTATTAAGAGCAATTATATGTAACAGGGGAGACTTGAATCTCAAAGGTTTACACTAAATTTAAGCCCAGGTCACTTTACTAGGTTGTAAGCAATTCTTTAAACTGTGAAGCATAGAAACAATGACTAGGAGTAGACCATTCAGCCCTTTGAGTCTGCTCTGCCAATTAATATGATCATGATTGATGCTATATCTCAGTGCCAGATTCCTGCTTTCTCTCCATTATCTGCACTGCCTTTAACATCAGAAAATTTATCAATTTCCTTTTTGACTCAGTGACAAGGTCTCCACAGCCTTCTGTAATAGTGAATTCCACAGGTTGACCACTCTCCAAGTTAAGAAATTATTGTTCATCTCAGTCTTAAATGGCCTACCCCATATCCTGAGACTGTGTCCCCTTGTTCTTAACTTGTCAGACAGGGGAAATACCCTCTCTGCATCTAGTCTGAGTAGCCTTGTTAACATTTTATGCATTCCAATCAGATCCCTTCATATTCTTCTAAACTCTAGTGAAAACAAGCTCAGTCTCTCATTATAAGATTGCCCAGTAACCCCTGGTATCAGTCCAGTGACCCTCCGCTGCACTGTCTCCAAAGCAAGTATATCCTTTTTTAGACAGGGAACCCAAAATTGCACAAGATACTTCAGGTGTGGTCTTATGAAGACCCTGTATAACCGTAATATGACATTCCTGCTCTGAACTCAAATCCTCTTGCAAAATACCATTTGCCTTCCTAACTGCTTGTTTGTCTACTTTCATTGACTGGATGTACAACTGACGTACAAATCGCTTTGCACATCCACATTACCCAATCTATCACCATTTAAATAATATTCTGCCTTCCCATTTTTCACACCAGCATGTATAACTTTACATTTATCCAGCAGCTACCATTTATTTGCTCACACACTCAACTTGTTTAAATCATGTTGAAGCCACTTACATACTACTCATAACTCACAATCCTACCAGTTTTGTGACGTCAGTAAACTTGGCTTTATTGCATTTGGCTTCCTCATCAAGGTCAATTATAGGCATTCTGAATAACTGGGGCCCAAACATTAAACAGTCAAGCATGGTACCCCACTGGAAACTGTCACCCAGAAAACAATTATTCTATTTCCTGTCTGTTGAATAATTCTCCATCCTGCGATATGTTACTCCAATCCTATGTGCTTTAATTTTGCTCACCAGCTTTTTATGTGGGATCCATGTTAATACTTGAGAAGTGTGGTGCTGGAAAAACAGGCCAGGCAGCAGGAGAATCGACGTTTCGGGCATAAGCCCTTCTTCAGGAATGAGGCTGGTGTGCCAAGCGGGCCGAGATAAAAGGTAGGGGGGAGGGAATTTGGGGGAGGGGTGCTGGGAATACGATAAGTGGAAGGAGGTGAGGGTGAGGTGACTTCGGCAGAGTGGGAGGGGGAGTTGAAATGTTGGGCCACAGGGCGGTGGGGTTGATTGGTGCGGGTGTCCTGGAGATGTTCCCTAAAGCGCTCTGCTAGGAGGCGTCCAGTCTCCCCAATGTAGAGGAGACCGCATCGGGAGCAACAGATACAGTGAGTGATATTGGTGGATGTGCAGGTAAAACTTTGATGGATGTGGAAGGCTCCTTTTGAGCCTTGGATGGAGGTGAGGGAGGAGATGTGGGCGCAGGTTTTGCAATTTCTGCGGTGGCAGGGGAACGTGCCAGGATGAGAGGGTGGGTTGTAGGGGGGGCGTGGACCTGACCAGGTAGTCACGGAGGGAACGGTCTTTGCGGAAGGTGGAAAGGGGTGGGGAGGGAAATATATCCCTGGTGGTGGGGTCTGTTTGGAGGTGGCGGAAATGTCAGCGGATGATTTGGTTTATGCGAAGGTTGGTAGGGTGGAAGGTGAGCACCAGGGGTGTTCTGTCCTTGTTACAGTTGGAGGGGTGGGGTCTGAGGACGGAGGTGCGGGATGTGGATAAGATGCGTTGGAGGGCATCTTTAACCACGTGGGAATGGAAATTGCGGTCTCTAAAGAAGGAGGCCATCTGGTGTGTTCTGTGGTGGAACTAGTCCTCCTGGAAGCAGATATGGCAGAGGCGGAGGAATTGGGAATACAGGATAGCATTTTTGCAGGAGGTAGGGTGGGAAGGGGTGTAATCCAGGTAGCTGTGGGAGTCGATAGGGTTTGTAAAAAAATGTCAGTATCAAGTCAGTCGTCATTAATGGAGATGGAGAGGTCCAGGAAGGAGAGGGAGGTATCAGAGATGGTCCAGGTAAATTTAAGGTCAGGGTGGAATGTGTTGTTGAGGTTGATGAATTGCTCAACCTCCTCACGGGAGCACAAGGTGGCACCAATGCAGTCATCAATGTAGCGGAGGAAGGGGTGGGGAGTGGTGCCAGTGTAATTATGGAAGATCAACTGTTCTACGTAGCCAACAAAGAGACAGGCATAGCTGGGGGCCATACGGGTGCCCATGGCTACCCCATTGGTCTGGAGGAAGTGGGAAGATTCGAAGGAGAAATTGTTAAAGGTGAGGACCAGTTCGGCCAAACGAATAAGAGTGTCGGTGGAAGGGTACTATTGGGGACGGCGGGAGAGGAAGTAACGGAGGGCTTGGAGGCCCTGGTCATGGCAGATGGAGGTGTAGAGGGACTGGATATCCATGGTGAAGATGAGGCATTGGGGGCCGGGGAAACGGAAGTCTTGGAGGAGGTGGAGGGCGTGGGTGGTGTCTTGAGTATGTGGGGAGTTCCTGGACTAGGGGGTATAGGATAGTGTTGAGGTAGGTAGAAATGAGTTCAGTGGGGTAGGGGCATGCTGAGACAATGGGTCAGCCAGGGTGGTCAGGCTTGTGGATCTTGGGAAGGAGGTAGAACCGGGCAGTGCGGGGTTCCCGGACTATGAGGTTGGAAGCTGTGGGTGGGAGATCTCCTGAAGTGATGAGGTTCTGCATGGTCTGGGAGATGATGGTTTGGTGATGGGGGGGTGGGGTCATGGTCGACGGGGCGGTAGGTTGGCAAGGGGCATGGGACGTTCTGCAGCAAAAGTCGATTGCCAGAATATTATCATGGCCCATTGTCTCTGCAGTATTCAGTTTCTCCAACTGTTTCTTGATATCATGTGGAGTGAATCGAATTGGCCAAAGACTGGCATCTATGATGCTGGGGTCCTCATAGAAGGCCAAGGCAGATCAACAACCAGCATTTCTGACCAAAGATTATTTTGAATGCATCAGCCCAATGTTTGCACTAAAATGCTGGGCTCTCTTATCATTGAGGATGAAGATATCTTTGGAGTCTCCTCCTCCTCCAGTAAGCTTTTTAATTCACCATCACCATTCGTGCTGGAAGTAGCAGGATTGCAGAGCTTAGATCTGATCCATAGGACATGGAATCTCTTAGCTCTGTCTATCATTTGCTGCTTATGTCACTTAGCACTCAGGTAGCCCTGTTTGTAGCTTCACTTGGTGCACAACGCATTTTTAGATATATTTGATGATGCCCCTAGCAGTCATCCTTCACAGCATCATACCTCCAGAAGATATCCTTTGGCCCATCAAGTCTGTATCACCAAAAATGCACTCCTACCTATACTATTCCTAGTTTCCCATATTAGGCACTTGAAGTGCTCATCCAAGTATGTTTTAAAGGTCCCACCTCACCTATCCTCCCAGGTTGTGCAATGTTCATTGAACCACAGTTCAATGAACCCTGGCTTGATCATCTTGGTAGATTGGGGGAATGTGCTGACCTATGAGCTAGCAGATTGTATTGGAGTACGATTTTGCAGTTGCTGATGGCCCATGGTGTCTCATGGAACCCAGTCTTAAGTTGCTACATCTGCTCTGGTACTCTCAGTATGAAGATGGGACTTTGGTGGACTGTGTGGTGGTCAGTCTTACTAAATTAAAACAAAGAATTGTAGATGCTAGAACTCTGAAACAAAAACAGAAAGTGCTGGAGAAACTCAGCAGATCTGGCAGCAAATTAGAGAGAAAAACAGAGTTAACATTTTGCATCCATTGATGAAGAATCACCATTCCCTTATCACCTACCACAGACCTACTCAAGTAGCAAACTTCTTTAGGACTCGACCAGTTGAATCAGTAGTACTGCTATCAAGCCACTCTTGGTGTTGGACATTGAAATCTCCCACCCAGAGTACATTTTGTGCCCTTGCCAGTCTCTGTGTTTCCTCCAAGTGTTGTTCAACATGTAGGAGTATTGATTCATTAGCTGAGGGAAGATGGTACATGGTAATCTGCAAGAGTTTTTTCCTTCCCCATGTTGACCTGATACCATGAGATTTCATGGGGTCCAGAGTTAATGTTGAGGACTCCCAGGTCTGCTCCCTTTTGACTTTATCTCATTGTACCATCACTTCTGCTAATCTGACTTGTCAGTGGGACTAGACATTCCTAGGGATGGAAATGGTGATTTTTGTGACTCTATAGGTAAGGTATCATTCAAGAATATGTTGTTTGACTAGTTGTCCAATTTTGGCACTAGTCCTCAAGCTTTTCAGGGTTGACAGGGTTATGTTTGACTGTCCTCCAAAATGGTCTAAACATCCCATACAATAATAAATAAACAATGATTGATGTTTACCTTGAATTGTTCAGTGATGATGTCTTTATTAGGGTAATTCATGATTGCTCGGCCTACTGTCTCACCTCCAAGCTTTATGCTATCCTTAGATTCCTCCAGGGTTATCCCAGATTTCTTTCCTTTTCCCTCTAGTATGAATTGCAGCTGTTTCTTCCTGAGAAAAAAGAGAAACAAAATACTAAAAGCAGTAGCTGTAAAGATAATTGATGGGTTGGTGGTCACCTTTCAAAATTCTATAGATTCTGGAATAGTTCCTGCAGGTTGGCAGGTGACAGGCCACGTTATTTAAGAAAGAAGGGAGAAAGAAAACAGGGAGCTACATAGGGACAGTGTTTTCTTTTATGGAGATGACAGCTTAACTCACTTGCTACTAATTCATTGTATCAGCAAGGACTGAAACATAGGCTTCAATGGCAACATACGCACACTCTCAGTTAAGCACTATCAAATGGAGTTTTTTTTTTAACCAACCTGTTGAGGAAGAAAAAGTAGACATATGATGCATACCAGAATAACAGCAATAAAAAAATCAGGAAGAGTATTTCAAATACAGGAGAAAGGCTAACTTTGAGAATAAAGGCGGCTAAGACGAAGCATGAGGAAAGGATGACAGGCTGTGCTAAAACAAGTAATAAAATGTTCTTCAAGCATGTTAATAGTATAATATTAGAGTGGGGCCCACTCTAAGCTGGGTAAGCTGGGTAAGCTGCTCACTGAAGCAAAGGATATGGCAGAGGTACTAAATGAATATTTTGCTTCTGTCTTTCCCAAATTAGAAGATGGTGACAATGCCCCAGTTGAAAATATGGATGCTGAGCAACCGAACAATTTCATGAAAGATAAAGAAGTGCCAAAAACGCTGGCAGCACTCCAGGTAGAGAGGTTGCCATGCTCAGATGGGATACATCCTAGATTGCTGAAAGCGTTAAGGGAGCAAACTGCAATGCCGTTGACAGAAATTTTCAAGAAGCTCTGTGCACAGGATTCGTCCTGGTAGTCTGGAGGATTGTAAATGTGACACCATTGTTTAAGAAAGGGACAAAGAGCAACAGGGGTAACTACAGACCTGTCAGTTTGATATTAATAGGCGGAAAACTGATGGAGGCCAGAATACAGGATAAAGTATTATACACTTAGAGAAAAATAAGCTAATACCAGACAGTCAACATACCTTTGTTAGGGCAGGTCACGCCTGACAAATTCAACTGAATTCTTTGACAAAGTGACATAGACAGTGGATGAGGGTAATACTGTGGATGTTGTATACAGTCAGTTCTTCTATAACACGATGGTTGCATTCTTGTGCAAGCCCACATTTTAGAAAAATCATGCTTTAGAAACAACATTTAAAGTATTGGTGCTGTAATCGCATTACAGTCAACACCCATTTTAAAAGTTTGCGCTGTAGGTTAGTGAGCAAATTAGAAATGATTGGGATTGATAGCATGGCAGCATGGATCAGAAGTTGATTAAAAGATTGGAAACAGAGGCCAAGTATAAATGAACATCTCCCTGGATTCGTGATCTAACTTTGCTAACTAGTCTACCATGTGGAACCTTGTCGAACGTATTGTTGAAGTCCATATAGACAACTTCCACTGCTCTGCCTTCATCAATCTTCTTTGTCACTTCTTCAAAAACGTTACTTCAATCAAGTTACTGAGACATGATTTCCCAATCACAAAGCCACACTGACTATCCCTAATCAGTCCTTGCCTTTCGAAATACACATAAACCATGTCCCACCAACAACTTACCCATCACTGATGGCAGGCTCACCGGTCTATAGTTCCCTGGCTTTTCCTTAAATAATGGCACCACATTCGCCACCCTCCAGTCTTCCAGCACCTCAACCATGGCTATGAATGAGTCAAAAGACGGAATGCTGGAAAAGCACAGCCAGTCAGGCAGCATCCGAGGAGCAGGAGAGTCGACATTTCGAGCGTAAGCTCTTCATTAAGAATGTGGCTTTTCATTCCTGATGAAAAGGTATGCTTGAAACGTCAACTATTCTGCTCCTCGGATGCTGCCTAACCGGCTGTGCTTTCCCAGCACCCCATTTTTTGAATCTGATCTCCAGCATCTGCAGTCTCCACTTTCTCCCATGAGATGTTGTGAAACTTGAAAGGGTTCAGAAAAGATTTACAAGGATGTTGCCAGAGTTGGAGGATCTGAGCTATAGGGAGAGGCTGAACAGGCTGGGGCTGTTTTCCCTGGAGCATCAGAGACTGAGGGGTGACCTTATAGAGGTTTACAAAATTATGAGGGGCATGGATAGGATAAATAGACAAAGTCTTTTCCCTGGGGTCAGGGAGTCTAGAACTAGAGGGCATACGTTTAGGGCGAGAGGGGAAAGATATAAAAGAGACCTAAGGGGCAACTTTTTTACGCAGAGGGTGGTACGTGTATGAAATGAGCTGCCAGGGGATGTGGTGGAGGCTGGTACAATTGCAACATTTAAGAGGCATTTGGATGGGTATATGAATAGGAAGGGTTTGGAAGGATATGGGCCGGGTGCTGGCAGGTGGGACTAGATTGGGTTGGGATATCTGGTCAGCATGGACAGGTTGGACCGAAGGGTCTGTTTCCATGCTGTACATCTTTATGACTATGACTCTATGATTACTAATGATACAAATATCTTATCAAGGGGCCGATCAATCATTTCCTTCGTTTCGCACAAAGATCTAGGATAAACCAGATTATGTCCCAGGGATTTATGCATCTTTATGCATTTTAAGATATCCGGCACCACCCCCTCTGTAATATGGACACTTTTCAAGAAATCACTATTTACTTTTCCAAGTTCTTTAGTTTCCATGTCCGACTTCACAGTAAATACTGACGTAAAATACTCATTAAGTATCTCACCCACCTCTGTGGTTCCACACATAGACGGCCTTGTTGATATGATATGGAATGCACTGCCTGAGAGAGTGGTGGGGGTTTCAAGAGAGATCTGGATATATATTTGAAAGTGATGAAGTTAGAGGAATATGAAGATAGGCCTGGAGAATGGGACTAGTTGGGTAGCTCTTTTGGAAGTCGGTACAAACACGATAAGTCAAATGACCTCCTTCTGTACTGTAAAATTCTGTGATTCTATGTTATGACACACCTTGAAGCAGGCCTTCACACTATCACTGCACCACAAGAGCCCTCAGAGCAATGGTCTGACCTAACTGAAGGATGCAACATGCCTGCATGAACAATTAACATATTTTTTATTCTCAGCAAATTAAACACTAAGTCACTATTACAAAATTAGAAGAAGCCGAATCTGCAATTTGGTGAAAAACCAAAAATCACTTAGGAAGGGCTCTTGAGGTGTAGCGGTAGTGCCCCTACCTTTGAGCCAATAGGCCCAGGTTCAATTCCCACCTGCCCCAGAGGTGTTTCATAACATCCCTGAATGGGCTTTTTTTTAAAGGAAAACAGAAAGTACCAGCAATAATTATCAACTCAACAGGCATCTGTGGGGAAAGAACAGAGTTAAAAATTGTTAGATCACTGGTTCTCAATTTTTAGACTACTCTGTAGATCACTTTGATGATGCAAAAGACCCCATTTAGATCACCTACCTGCTCTATCCAGTTGTTTTTTGCTTGCCACCACAATAAAATAAAAATCAGAATTAAAGGGACCAATGGTTTTTGATGAGACACTGAAGAGGTGAGCCTTCTAGCTCCACGCTGAAGAGCATCAATCTGATTTTAGGCTCCACATTCACAAGTTTCTCTTTTTCTGAATTATAAGCCCCATTAGTATTGGAAATCTGATCTTACAGCTGTATTTCATTTTTTCAAGGCATCCATCACGAGCTGCTCCAAGATTTAATGCTATTTACAGTTGTCCTGGAGAGGTCATAGTGAGCCATCTTTGCGTAATAGAGCTATAGAGTTTTACAGCCTGGAAATAAGACTCTCAACTCATCATGTCGACAAACTGTCATTGAGCACCTATCGACTCAAGTCCCTTTTTTCAGCTCTTGGCCTATAAGCTTGTGTACTATGGCACTTCAAATGTTCATCTAAATACTTGTCAAATGATGCGATGGTTCCTACCTCCGTCACCTTTTGAATCCAGAGAGTTCCAGATTTCTACCACCCTCCACGTGAAAAATGAATCCTTCCTTAAATACCCTCAAAGCCCCCTGCCCATAACCCTAAATGTGTGGCGTGTGAATGCTATTCTCTCAACTAAGGGGATATGTTTTTTCCTATCTATCTTACCTATGCATTTCATAATTTTGTACACCTCAAATAGGTCACCCCCTCTGCTCAAAGGAATACAAACCCAGACTATCTAGACTTTCTTCATAGCTGATTTGCTCCAGACCAGACAACCTCCTGGTGAATCTCCACTGCACTTTCTCTAGTATAATTATTTCCCATCACAGTGCAGTGACCAGAACTGCTCACAATATTCCAGCTATGGTTGAGTTAATATCTCATACAGCTCCATCATATCTTCTCAGCTCTTACATTTAATTCCTTGACTAGTAAAGGAAAGCATTCCATGTGTCTTCTTAAATGCTTTATTCACCTATTTTGTTGCTTTCAAGGATTTGTTAACATGGTGAAATGCACAGAGGCTGGTATCCCATCAACAAGTCACCCTTTTTTTACTTAATAGAACAGAGAACATAGAACATTACAGCGCAGTATAGGCCCTTCGGCCCTCGACATTGCACCGACCTATGGAACCAATCTGAAGCCCATCTAATGTGCACTATTCCATTTTCATCCATATGTCTATCCAATGACCATTTAAATGCCCTTAAGGGTGGCAAGTCTATTACTGTTAATCCTCTGATTATCTTATACGTCTCAATTAAGTCACCTCTTAACTTTCTTCTCTCCAACAGCATGGTGGCTCAGTGGTTAGCACTGCTGCCTCACAACACCAGGGTCCCAGGTTCGATTGCAGCCTTGGGTGACTGTGTGGAGTTTGCACATTCTCCTCGTGTCTGCATGGGTTTCCTCCAGGTGCTCCAGTTTCCTCCCACAGTTCAAAGATATGCAGATCAGGTGATTTGGCCATGGTAAATTGCCCATAGTGTTAAGTGCATTAGCCAGTGGTAAATGGGTCTGGCAGGGTTACTCTTCGGAAGGTGGTGTGGACTGGTTGGGCTGAAAGACCTGTTTCCAAACTGTAGGGAATCTAATTTAATCTAATCTCGATAACAGTCTCAATTTCGTCATAAGACCTTTCCTCCATACCAGGCAACATCCTAGTAAACCTCCTCTGAACCCTTTCCAAAGCTTCCACATCCTTCCTATAATGCAGTGACCAGAACTGTACACAATATTCCAAATGCGGCTGCACCAGAGCTTTGTACAGCCGCAGCATGACTTTGTGGATCCGAAACTCAATCCCTCTACCAATAAAAGCTAACACACCATATGCCTTCTTAACAACCCTATCAACTTGGATAGCAACTTTCAGGGATCTAAATATATGAACACCAAGAACTCTCTGCTCATCTGCACTACTGTCCTTCTACACCCTCATCCAGGTCATTTATAAAAATAAAAAACAGGAATGGACCCCAAAACAGATCCTTGTGGTACACCACTAGTAAGTGAACTCCAAGATGAACATTTGCTATCAACCATCACCCTCTGTCTTCTTTCAACTAGCCAATTTCTGATCCAAACTGCCAAATAAAACATAGAACAATACAGCGCAGAACAGGCCCTTCGGCTCTCGATGTTGCGCCATCCTGTGAAGTATTCTCAGCTCGTCCCCTACAGTATCCCAAAATCATCCATGTGCTTAT
Organism: Chiloscyllium plagiosum; assembly: GCF_037043375.1. Lineage (NCBI taxonomy): Eukaryota > Metazoa > Chordata > Chondrichthyes > Orectolobiformes > Hemiscylliidae > Chiloscyllium > Chiloscyllium plagiosum. Next base: position 19,560 of record NW_028270180.1, read on the forward strand.
CTAAGGATTGTTTAAATCTCCCTAATGTGGTTGAGTTAACTACACTGGCAGGTGGTGCATTCCACGCCCTTACCACTCTCTGAGTAAAGAACTTGCCTGTGACATCTGTCTTAAATCTATCACCCCTCAATTTGTAGTTATGTCCCTCGTACAATCTGACGTCATCATTCTAGGAAAAAGACTTTCACTATCTACCCTATTTAATCCTCTGATCATTTTGTATGTCCCTATTAAATCCCCTCTTAGCCTTCTTCTTTCCAATGAGGACAAACCCAAGTCTCTCAGCCTTTCCTCATAAGACCTTCCCTCTAGACCAGGCAACATCCTGGTAAATCTCCTCTGCACCTTTTCCAATGCTTCCACATCCTTCCCGAAATATGGCAACCGGAACTGTACACAATATTCCAAGTGTGGCCGCACTAGCGTTTTGTATAGTTGCAGCATGACATTATGGCTCCGGAACTCAATCCCTCTATCAATGAAACCTAACACACCATATGCCTTCTTAACAGCACTATCAACCTGGGTGGCAACTTTCAGGGATCCATGTATATGGACTCCAAGATCCCTCTGTACATCCACACTACCAAGAATCTTTCCATTGACCCAGTACTCTGCCTTCCTGTTATTCTTCCCAAAATGCATCTCCTCACATTTAGCTGCATTGAACTCTATTTGCCACCTCTCAGCCCAATTCTGCAGTTTATCCAAGTCCCCCTGCAACCTGTAACATTCTTCCAAACTGTCCACCACTCCACCGACTTAAGTGTCACCTGCAAATTTACTAATCCATCCCCCTATGTCTGCGACTAAGTCATTTATAAGTCATGACAAACAGCAGTGGTCCCAAAACACATTCTTGTGGCACACCACTAGTAACTGGACTCCAGGCTGAATACTTTCCATCAACCACCACTCACTGCCTTCTTTCAGAAAGCCAGTTTCTAATCCAAACTGCTATATCACCCTCAATCCCATGCCTCTGCATTTTCTCCAACAGCCTACCATGTGGAACCTTATCAAAGGCTTTACTGAAGTCCATGTATACCACGTCAACTTCCCTATCCTCATCTACACGCTTGGTCACCTTCTCAAAAAACTCAATGAGGTTTGTGAGTCGCAACCTGCCCTTGACAAAACCATGTTGACTATCTGAAATCAAACTGTTGCTTGCTAGATGATTACAAATCTTATCTCTTATAATCCTTTCCAAAACCTTTCCTACAACAGAAGTAAGGTTCACTGGTCTATAATAACCAGGGTCATCTCTACTGCCCTTCTTGGACAAGGGCACAACATGGAGTTTGCACATTCTCCTCATGGCTGCGTGGGTTTCCTCTGGGTGCTCCGATTTCCTCCCACAATCTAAAGATGTGCAGGTTAGGTGAATTGGCCATGCTAAATTGCCCATAGTGCTAGGTGAAGGGGTGAATGGGTCTGGGTGGGTTGCTCTTCGGAAGGTTGGTGTGGACTTGTTGGGCCGAAGGGCCTGATTCCACGCTGTAAGTAATCTAATCTAATCAATTTGCAATCCTCCAGTCTTTTGGTGCTGAACCTGTAGACAATGACGACTCAAATATTAAAGCCAAAGGCTCTGCTATTTCCTCCCTAGCTTCCCAAAGAATCCTCAGATAAATCCCATCCGGCCCAGGGGACTTGTCTACTTTCACTCCTTCTAGAATTCACAACACATGTTCATAACTAACCTCGATCCTTTCTAGTCTAATATCTCGTACCTGATTCTTCTCCTCTATCGCCCTCAATCCCACGCCTTCATATTTTCTGCAAGAGCCTACATGGGGAACCTTATCAAATACCTTACTGAAATCCATAAACACATCAACCACTTTAACCTCATCCACCTGTTTGGTCACCTTCTTAAAGAACTCAATAATGTTTGTGAGGCACGTCCTACCCTTCACAAAATCGTGTTGACTATCCCTAATCAACTTACATTTTTCTAGATGATTATAAATCCTATCTCTGATAACACTTTACCAACAACCAAAGTAAGGCTCAACTGGTCTATAATTACCAAGATGTCTCTACTCCCCTTCTTGAACAAGGGCACAACATTTGCTATCCTCCAGTTTTCTGGCACTATTCTTGTGTACAATGACAACATAAACATCAAAGTCAAAGGCTCTGCAATCTCCTTCTTGGCTTCCCAGAGAATCCTAGGATAAATCCCATCTGGCCCAAGGGACTTATCTATTTTCACACTTTCCAGAATTGCTAACACCTCCTCTCCTTGTGAACCTCAGCCTCGTCTAGCCTAGTAGCCTGTATCTCAGTATTCTCCTCAACAACACTGTCTTTTTCCAGTGTGAATACTAACGAAAAATATTCATTTAGCACTTCTCCTATTTCCTTGGACTCCATGTAAAACCTCCTACTATTGTCCTTGATTGGCCCTAATCTTACTCTAGTCATTCTTTTATTCCTGACATACCCATAGAAAGCTTTAGGTTTTTTCTTAATCCTACCTGCCAACAACTTCTTATGTCCCCTCCTGGCTCTACTTAGATCTCTCTTTAGATCTTTCCTGGCTAACTTGTAACTTTCTAGCACCCTAACTCAGCCTTCATGTCTCATCCTTATGTAAACCCCCTTCTTCCTCTAGACAAGAGATTCAACTTCTTTAGTAAACCACGGCTCCCTCGCTCGACCACTTCCTCCCTGCCTGACATGTACATACTTATCAAAGACTTGCAGTTCCTTGAATAAGGTCCACATTTCAATTGTGAGCTGAAAAATGTGTTGCTGGAAAAGCGCAGCGGGTCAGGCAGCATCCAAGGAGCAGGAGAATCGATGTTTCGGGCATAAGCCCTTCTTCAGGGATGAGGAAGGTGTGCCAAGCAGGCTGAGATAAAAGGTAGGGAGGAAGGACTTGGGGGAGGGGCGTTGGGAATGCGATAGGTGGAAGGAGGTTAGGTGAGGGTGATAGGCTGGAGAAGGCCTGGGGGCGGAGAGGTCGGGAATAAGATTGCAGGTCAAGAAGGCGGTGCTGAGTCCGAGGGTTGGGACTGAGAAAAGGTGGGGGGAGGGGAAATGAGAAAGCTGGAGAAATCTGCATTCATCCCTTGTGGTTGGAGGGTTCCGAGGCGGAAGATGACCCACCTTATCTCAGTCCCAACCCTCGGACTCAGCACCGCCTTCTTGACCTGCAATCTTCTTCCCGACCTCTCCGCCCCCACCCCCTCTCCGGCCTATCACCCTCACCTTAACCTCCTTCCAATTGTGCCCATCCCTTGCAGTTTCCTTCCCCATCCTATGCATCCTAAATCTTGCCTAATTGCATCATAATTGCCTTTCCCCCAGTTATAACTCTTACCCTGTGATATATACCTACCCCTTTCCAACACTAAAGTAAACATAACCAAACTGTTGTTACTATTATCAAAGTGCTCATTTACCTCCAAATCTAACACCTGGCCTTAATGTGGCCTTTCGGCTTGTTGGCCTGTTTACATACTTGTGCACAGTACACTTGCTGTGGCCAACCAGCTTGGAGGCAGTCTCTCTCGCTTAGAGGAGGCATTTTGTCAGCACTGGTGCTCTTGCTGCCATTTCACATGGACACCATGGTCTCTCTGTTTCTCTGTTCTTCCTGGGGTCCTACCATTCAATGAGTACTCCCTTGCCTTGTTAGTTTCCCAAAATGCATCACCACATACTTTTCAGGATTAAATTCATTGCCATTATTCTGTCTATCTGACCAACAATCTACATCATCTTGTAGTCACTGGGTCAAAATCCTGGAATTCCCATTCTTATGGCAATGGACTACAGCAGTTCAAGAAAGCAGCACACCTTCTCAAGGGCAACTCAGGATGGAAAATCCCGGTCAGCAATGGCCACATCACATGAATGAATTTAAAGTATGTCTAAGGCTTTACTTATTGCTATTTACCACACCACCAACTTTTTTATCCTCTGCAAACCTAATGATCATACCTCCTAAATTCACACCTACATAATCAAACAGCAAGGGTTCCAGTATCAAACCCTATGGTATGCCACCGGTCACAAAAACAACCTTCACCATCATAATCTGCATCCTGTCACAAGGCCAAATTTGGATCAAATTTGCCAAATTTCCCTGGATCCCAAAGGTTCTTCCTCCTTGACCAGTCTCCCATGTGAGACATTATCAAAATCACTGTCAAAATCCATATAGATTTCAGCCACTGTACCAGCCTCACTCTATATCTACTCATCTCTTTGAAAACACAATAGAACCTGTCAGACAAATTACCCTCAATCCCACGCCTCCATATTTTATGCAATAGCTTATGGTGGGAAACCTTATCAAACGCCTTACTGAAATCCATATACACCACATCAACTTCATCCACCTGCTTGGTCACCATCTCAAAGAACTCAATAAGGTTTGTGTGACATGACCCATCCTTCACAAAACTGTGTTGACTATCCCTACTCAACTTATTTCTCTCTAGAAGATTTTAAATTCTATCTCTTAAAGCCTTTTCCAACACTTTACCCACAACTGAAGTAAGGTTCACTGGTCTATAATTATAGGGTTATCTCTACTCCCCTTCTCACCTCTAGTTTAAATCTGCTACTGCTTATCCGAATATTATGACCTCTCTCAACTGCTTCACATGAGGAAACATCTACTTTACGTCTATACTGTCAATCCCCTTTAATATCTTATATACCTGAATTAGAGCTGTTGTCATTCTTCTAAACAATACTGTATAGGCCTAAATTGCTCAATATCTCTTCAAAAGATAAAACTCCTCACTTCGCTTCTGTCTTTCCTTCATCTCCACCACCTTTACTGACTTAAAACCAATTATAACCCTATCTTTCCGAACAAGAGAAGGTATGCATTCTAAATAAATGCAAGGAGTGGGAATTTCATAAGAGTGGGAATACAGAGTGGAGGGGAAGAAAGTGCAATACTTGTCAGTTTGAGACAATTTGAATTTTAAAATTTTGTCCGCGTATTTAGTGCTTCGTCCACGTTATTGTGTAGGAAAAGAAAAAAGCTTACAATCAAAGTGTGATTGCAGCACAGAAGACCATTAAACCTGCTATGCACATGGTGCCTCTCCATGAAAACATCACAGCAAATCTCACTCCTTCACTCTTTCCCCAAAACTTTGACAATTATCTAATTCCCATAGAAAACTCATGATTGGATCTGCTTTCACCACACACTCACGGGTCTTGTGATGCAGTGATAGTGTCCTGGGATAGAAGGTCCGTGTTCAAGACTTGCTCTATGCGTACGTCATAACTTAACTGAACTGTTTGATAAAAATAACTCCATCATACTTTGAGACAGTGCTTTTCAGATCCTAGCCACTGGCTGAGTAGAAGATTTTCATCAGGCCACTTTTTGCTCTTATGTCATTCACCATAAGTCAGGGTCCTTCAATTCCCAATCCTGAACCGATGAGAACTTTTCAGCCCATCACACCCATGCCGGTTAAAAACAATGACCTAACTATTTAATTTCCATTTTGCAGAACTTGGCCAAAAGCCTTATTTGCCTTAACATCACAAGTGCACATCTAAATACCTGTAAAATGTTATGAGGTTTTTGCCTCTAACACACTTACTGACGTGAATTCTAGGTTCCTATCACCATCTGGATGAAAACTTTTTTCCTCATATCTGCTCTAGACATTCTGCTTCTTACCCCAATGAGATGTTCATTAAGGGAAAAGAGTTCAGGAGTACCCTACCTACCTGATGATCCTCACAGGAAAGAACATTTTTTCCATAGCTGCTCAGGATTACGAACTTCAAGCAAATCTCCCAACCTTTTCTTCTCAAAGGAGCAAATCCCAATTTTGCCAATCAATCCATTCAGTCAGTTCTTCATCCCTGTAACCTTTTTTGCAAATCCTTTCTGATCTCCAATGCAAAGATAAGAATTAGGCAACTGTCCAATTGAGACCAAAACACTGCTTTACATAGGTGATGCATGTCTCTGTTTATATGCCCAGCCAACTATATATCATTACAAGTCCAGTGTGACTCTTCTTCAAACCTCATTACCATTTTGTATGAATACTTATCATTCATCCACTACAATAACGCCAGAATTAGCTGGCTTTTCTCCAAGATTATTGTGGGAGTTTGTATCTCAACCAGAAAGGACAGGTGGGCACTACGTTTCAATCTGAAAGGCATCACTTTCAGCAATACAATGGTCCTTCAGTATAACACTGGATGGGCTAGTCTGGAATTTGTGTTCAAGTCTATGGATTGGGAAATGACTCATTACCTCTCACATAGAAGTGAGTGTGCTTCTACCAGGACATTTCCAACAGAGCACAACTTTCTCCAAATCACCCCATTAAGTGCTTCGGCAATTACATTAAAAATAAAGATGAACCTTTTTTTTACAAATATAGCGACGGACAGTTTTAATACATATGGAATTATTGTTTAACTGTGCTATCAACATATTTTAGCTCTTACTTGATTTCTCCTAATAATGAAAGCAACCGAGGCTGGGGAAGGTCTGAAGCAGCTACATGTGCCAAAATTCCAAAGAGTCGCTCACCCATTACTATATCCATGGGAGTTACCTGTACAGATGAGAAGAAAGTTAGTGGTTTAATTCAAGTACGTTAAGGACATTTGCAATCATCATCTCCACATTATTTTGATACTAAATGTTAATAAAGGTCCCAATGAAACCAATGGCAATAAGTATGTTGCTTTAGTTCTAAACCAAAAACGTTGCAGGCACTTCCATCATTTCCCCCCACCTGAACTATGATATTAGGGATGTTTTCTGTAACATTAAATGTTAACTAAAAATTCCATTAGCATTATAGAAAAATGGGATGACTTAGAGGATGGTGAAAATGTTATAATTATTGGCAAAAAGTAAATCATGATTAGTGACTTTTGACTAACTACATCCAATGCATACTGCTTGTTATTTCTCTTTGCAAGAAAATGAGAAAATATCTTGGGCATGCATATGGTACAAATAACTATTTACCACTTCCTCAAATAATTTCTTTTAGAAGATAGTTAACTGACTTCACAATTCTCATAATGTGATTACTGACAGTTAGCTCAGATTGGCTGGATGGCTACAGTGTGGTTCAATTCCCATATCATCAGAGTTAGTTCTTGGGGCCTGCCTTGCCCCCAAAGTAATATCATGTGATAAGTCATGAGGATTCAACATGAAGAGTGATTTCTCACAAGTGAACCTTTCAGGATAGTTATTAAAATATATGTTCATTTGCAGGATAAAGGAAAATATTTAATCTTTGTAATATCACTAAGCCATGGCACATAATGAGCTTGGAAAATATGACAAGAAAATGCAATGCTTTATTTCTTGTTGCTGAATTGTTGTCATACTTGAGAAACCTCAAGTTCTCAATACATAGCCCTAAACATTTTGGTGCCAATTCAGTCCTACTTGTCGAGTCTAGCTCCCTGAATATTTCATTTTCTTCTGATTGTCATCCACTTGTTAAAATTTCACAGCCATGACTGATATTTTATAGCTGTAATGCATATATCTGACCCATTCACAGATTTTACAAAACTGACATTTACTATTCTGTAAACTAGTTGGTTGTCACATATTCAGTGCCCGCCGTTGTAAGTTTTGGAACAGACTACAATACAAATCAATTATTTCTTAAAGTTCACACTGGACTTATAAAAGTGATTTTTTACAGGATGTAGGTTTTGCTGTCCAGACCAGCATTTATTGCTCATCCCTAATTACCCAGAGGACACTTCAGAGTCAACCACATTGCTGCGGGCTTGGAGTTACACGGAGGCCATATCAGGTCAGGACGACAGTTTCCTTCCCTAAAGGACATTAGTGATATCTGTGGTGAGAGAAACAACTAGTGGAATTTTATAGGAGTCTGAGCAATGTGGACTATGCAAGGTAAGTGGCAGAACTGGATTACAAATGTGGGAGCAACTCATGGAAAATTTCTTGCTAGGCAAAGACACGTTACTAATTGATGGTGATTACTGAACATAGAACAGTATAGCACAATACAGGCCCTTCGGCCCTTGATGTTGTGCCGAACTTTTATCCAACTCTGAGATCAAACTAACCTACATTTTACTATCATCCATGTGCCCATCTAAGAGTCACTTAAATGTCCCTAATGCATCTGACTATACGATTGCATTACTATATTATTACATATTACTATACAGGGTCCATTCCCCGCACCCACCACTCTCTATGTAAAGAACATGCCTCTGACATCTCCCCTAAACCTTCCTCCAACCACCTTAAAATTATGCCCCCTTGTGATAGCCATTTCTGCCCTGGGAAAATGTCTGTGGTTATCCAATCTATCTATACATTTCATCACCTTTCACACCTCTATCAAGTCACCTCTCATCCTTCTTTGCTTCAATGGGAAAATCCCTATCTCTTTAAACCTGCCTCCAGTCCAGGCAGCATTCTGATAAATCTCCTCTGCATCCTCTCGAAAGCTTTCACATCCTTCCTATAGTGAGGCGACTGGAACCGAACACAATATTCCAAGTGTGTCTAACTAGGGGCTTTATAGAGCTAGAACATAGAACATAGAAGAATACAGCGCAGTACAGGCCCTTCGGCCCTCGATGTTGCGCCGATCCAAGCCCACCTAACCTACATTAGCCCACTATCCTCCATATGCCGATCCAATGCCCGCTTAAATGCCCATAATGAGGGAGAGTCCACCACTGCTACTGGCAGGGCATTCCATGAACTCACGACTCGCTGAGTAAAGAACCTACCCCTAACATCTGTCCTATACCTACCCCCCCCCCTTAATTTAAAGCTATGCCCCCTTGTAATAGCTGACTCCATACGTGGAAAAAGATTCTCACTGTCGACCCTATCTAAACCCCTAATCATCTTGTACACCTCTATCAAGTCACCCCAAACCTTCTTTTCTCCAATGAAAACAACCCCAAGTGCCTCAGCCTTTCCTTATACGATCTTTCTACCATACCAGGCAACATCCTGGTAAACCTCCTCTGCACCCGTTCCAGTCCCTCCACATCCTTCCAATAGTATGGCGACCAAAACTGCACACAATACTCCAGATGCGGCCGCACCAGAGTCTTATACAACTGCAACATGACCTCAGTACTCCGGAACTCAATTCCTCTACCAATAAAAGCCAGTACACCATATGCCTTCTTCACCGCACTATTCACCTGGGTGGCAACTTTCAAAGATCTGTGTACATGGACACCAAGATCCCTCTGCTCATCCACACTACCAAGTATCCGTCCATTAGCCCAGTACCCCATCTTTTTATTAGTCTTACCAAAGTGAATCACCTCACACTTAGCTACATTGAACTCCATTTGCCACCTTTCTGCCCAGTTCTGCAGCTTATCTATATCCCGCTGTAACCTGCCACATCCTTCCTCACTGTCTACAACTCCTCCGACTTTCGTATCATCCGCAAACTTGCTCACCCAACCTTCTAACCCCTCCTCCAGGTCATTTATAAAAATGACAAACAGCAATGGTCCCAAAACAGATCCTTGCGGAACACCGCTAGTGACGGCACTCCAAGATGAACCTTTGCCATCAACTACTACCCTCTGTCTTCTTCCAGCCAGCCAATTCCTAATCCAAACCTCCAACTCACCCTCAATGCCATACCTACCATGGGGAACCTTATCAAACGCCTTACTAAAATCCATATACACCACATCTACTGCTTTCCCCTCGTCCACCTCCTTAGTCACCTTCTCAAAGAATTCAATAAGGTTTGTGAGGCACGACCTGCCCTTCACAAAACCATGCTGACTATCCTTGATCACATTATTCCTATCCAGATGTTCATAAATCCTATCCCTTACAATTCTCTCTAAGATTTTGCCCACAACAGAAGTGAGACTCACCGGCCTATAGTTACTAGGGTTATCCCTACTCCCCTTCTTGAACAAGGGAACCACATTTGCTAGCCTCCAATCTTCTGGCACTACTCCTGTAGACAACGAGGAGGCCAATGCTCTGCAATCTCCTCCCTTGCTTCCCAGGGAATCCTAGGATAAATGCCATCAGGCCCAGGGGACTTATCTATTTTCACCCTTTCCAGAATTTCCAACACCTCTTCTCTACATACCTCAAAGCCATCCATTCTACTTAATTGTGACTCAGTACTCACATCGACAACAATGTCCTGTTCCTGATTGAATACTGACGAAAAGTATTCATTCAATGTCTCCCCAATCTCTTCAGCCTCCACACGCAACTTCCCACTACTATCCTTGACTGGACCTATTCCTACCCTAGTCATTCTTTTATTCCTGACATACCTATAGAAAGCCTTAGGGTTTTCCCTAATCCTACCAACTAAGGACCTTTCACGTCCCCTCCTTGCTGCTCTTAGCTCTCTCTTCAGGTCCTTCCTGGCTACCTTATAACTCTCAATCGCCCCAATTGAACCTTCACGCCTCATCTTTACATAGGCCGCCCTCTTCCATTTAACAAGGGATTCCAATTCCTTATTAAACCACGGCTCCCTCACACGACCCTTTCCTCCCTGCCTGACGGGTACATACTTATCAAGGACACTCAATAGTTGCTCCTTGAACAAGCTCCACATATCAATTACGCCCTTGCCTTGAATCTTACTTTTCCAAGCCACACATCCTAAGTCATGCCTCATCGCATCATAATTTCCCTGCCCCCAGCTATAACTCTTGCCCTGTAGTGCACACATATCCCTCTCCATCACTAGAGTAAAAGTCACTGAATTGTGGTCACTGTCCTCAAAGTGCTCACCTACCTCTAATTCTAACACCTGGCCTGGTTCATTACCCAGAACCAAATCCAGTATGGCCTCACCTCTTGTTGGCCTATCTACATATTGTGTCAGGAAACCCTCCTGCACACATTGGACAAACACTGACCCATCTAACGAACTTGAGCTATAGCTTTCCCAATCAATATCAGGAAAGTTAAAGTCCCCCATAACAACCACCCTATTACTTTCACTCTTCTCTTGAATCATCCTCACAATCCTTTCTTCTACGTTTCTAGGACTATTAGGAGGCCTGTAAAAAATTCCTAACAGGGTGAGCTCACCTTTCCTATTCCTAACCTCAACCCAAACTACCTCAGATGGCGAGTCTTCATCCACCGTCCTTTCCACAGCTGTAATACTATCTTTGACAAGCAATGCCACACCTCCCCCTCTTTTACCCCCACCTCTGACCCTACTAAAACATTTAAACCCTGGAACCTGCAACAGCCAATCCTGTCCCGGTTCTACCCATGTCTCCGTAATAGCCACAACATCGAAGTCCCAGGTACCAACCCACGCTGCAAGTTCACCTACCTTACTTCGTATACTTCTTGCATTGAAGTATAAACACTTCAAGCCACTTTCCTGTTTACAGGCACCCTCCTTTGAAATTGATGCCATGTTCCTAACCTCCCTACACTCCAGCTCCTGCACCCTAAAGCTATAGTCTGGAGTGTAACAGCTGCAGCATAATTGCACGGCTCTTAAACTCAATCCCCCGCTAATAAAAGCCAACACATCATACGCTTCCAAGAGCTAGAGTGGAAGCTGAGAGCGAGAACAAACAGAGTTGTTATCTCTGGATTGTTACCTGTGCCACATGATAGCGAGGTGAAGAATAGGAAGAGATATCAGCTGAACACATGGCTGCAGGGATGATGCAGGAGGGAGGGTTTCGGGTTTATGGATAATTGGGGCTCATTCTGGGGAAGGTGGGACCTCTACAAACAGGATGATCTTCACTTGAACCAGAGGGGTACTAATATCCTGGGTGGGAATTTTGCTAGTGCTATGCAAGTGTTCTTTCAGCCACCAGATGGATCAGTTTTTGTCCAATGTGGGTAGGAGGGTTTCCTGACACAGTATGTCAAAGGGCTGACAAACTGGGTCCACACTGGATCTGGTATTTGGTAATGAACCAGGCCAGGCATTTGATTTAGTGGTAGGTGAGCACTTTGGAGAGAGTGACCATAATTCAGCTACGTTTAGCTCAGCAATGGAAAGGGAAAGGGACACGCAGCAGGGCAAGAGTTATAGATGGGGGAAGGGTAATTTTTCTGCAATAAGGCAAGACTTAGGAGGCATAGAATGGAGCAGCAAAATGCAGGAGATGGGGATAATCGAAATGTGAAGCTGGTTTAAGGAATAGATATCTTTGATAGGTATGTCCCTGTCAGGCTGGGACGAAGTAATAAAGTTTACTGAAGAATTTGTATCTCTTCTTAAGTGGAAGAGGGAAGCTTATGTGACATTGGCGAGATGGTTCAGATGAGATAGAGAGTTACAGATTAGCTAGGAAGGATTTAAAGAGAGATTTAAAGAGAGTTAAGAAGAGCAAGGAGGGGACATGAGCCATCCTTAGCAGGTAGAATAAAGAAGAACCCTAAAGCTTTCTACAGGTATGTGAGGAATAAAAGGATGACTAGGGTAGGAATAGGGCCAGTCAAAGACAGAAATGTGAAGTTGTGTGTGGACTCTATGGAGATCAGAGAGGTGCTAAACGAATATTTCTCATCTGTTTTCACTCAGGAAAAGGATAATATTGCAGAGGAGAAGAATGAGATACGAGATATGAGACTAGAAAGGATCGAGATTAGTAAGGAATAAGCCTTATCAATTCTAGAAGGAGTGAAAGTAGCTAAGTCCCCTGGGCTGGATGGGATTTATCCGAGGATTCTCTGGGAAGCTAGGGAGGAGATGGCGGAGCCTTTGGCTTTGATCTTTGAGTTGTCATTGTCTACAGGTTTAATACCAGAGGACTGGAGGATTGCAAATGTTGTATCCTTGTTCAAGAAGAGCAGTGGAGATGATCCAAGTAATTATAGACCAGTGAGCCTCCCGTTTTGGAAAGGATTATAAGAAATAGGATTTATAATCATCTAGCAAGCAACAATTTGATTTCAGATAGTCAACATGGTTTTGTTAGGGTCTGGTCGTTGAGTTTTATGAGAAAGTGACCAAGCATGTAGATGAGGGTAGGGCAGTTGACATAGTATACATAGACTTCAGTAAAGCCTTTGATAAGGTTTCATTTCGTAGACTGTTCGACAAAATGCAGAGGCATGGAATTGAGGGTGATTTAGCAGTTTGGATTAGAAACTGGCTTTCCGAAAGAAGACAGCGAGTGGTGGTCAATGGAAAATATTCAGCCTGGAGTCTGGTGTAACGTAAGGATCTGTTTTGGGACCACCTGCTGTTTGCGATTTTCATAAACTACGTGGATGCAGGCATAGGTGGATGGGTTAGTAAGTTTGCAGATGATACTAAAGTTGGTGGAGTAGTGGACAATGTGGAAGAATGTTGCAGGTTGCATGGAGACTTCGATAAACTGCAGAATTGGGCTGAAAAGTGGCAAATAGAGTTCAATGCAGATAAATGTGAGGAGATTCACTTTGACAAGAATAACAGGAAGGCAGAATACTGGGTCAGTGGAAAAATTCTTGGTAGTGTGGATGTGCAGAGGGATCTTGGTGTCCATGTGCATAGACCCCTGAAAGTTGTCACCCAGGTTGATAATGCTTTTAAGTAGGCATACAGTGTGTTAGGTTTCATTGGTAGAGGGATTGAGTTCCAGAGCCATGAGGTCATGCTGCAACTGTACAAAATGCTAGTGTGGCCTCACTTGGAATATTGTGTACAGTTTGGTCGCCCCATTACAGGAAGGATGTGGAAGCATTGGAAAAGCTGCAGAGCAGATTTACCAGGATGTTGCCTAGTCTGGAGCATAGGTCTTATGAGGAAAAGCTGAGGGACTTGGATCTGCTCTCATTGGAGAGAAGAAGGCTGAGATTTAATAGAGACAAATAAGATGATCAGAGGATTAGATAGCGTGGACAGTAAGAGTCTTTATCCTCAGATGATGATATCTACTTGTAAGGGGGTGGGGAGCTGTGGCTGCAAATTCAGGAGTGATAGATTTAAGACAGATGTCAGAGGCAGGTTCTTTACTCAGAGAGTAGTAAAGGCGTGGAATGCCATGCCTGCCAATGTAGTTAACTCAGTTACATTAGGGACATTAAACAGTCCTTGGATAAGCATATGGATGATGATGGGATAGTGTAGGGGGATGGGCTTAGATTATTTCACAGGTCGGCACAACATCGAGAGCAGAAGGGCCTGTTCTGCACTGCATTGTTCTATGTTCTCAATAACCCTGTCAACTTGGGTGGCAACTTTCAGGGATCTATGGACATGGACCCCAAGATCCACCGGTTCCTCCAAATTGCCAAGAATCCTGCCTCTAACCCTGTAATCTGCATTCAAATTTGACCTTCCAAACGGAATCACTTCACACTTTTCCAGGGTGAACTCCATCTGCCACTTCTCAGCCCAGTTCTGGATCCTATCAATGTCCCGTTGCAACCTACAACAGCCCTCCACACAATCCACAACTCCACCAACCTTTGTGTCATTGGCAAACTTACTAAACCACCTTTTCACTTCTTCATCCAAGTCATTTATAAAAATCACAAAGACCAGAGGTCCCAGAACAGATCTCTGTAGAACCCCACTGCTCATGAAGCTCCAGGCTGAATACTTTCCAACAACTACCACCCTCTGTCTTCTATGGGCCAGCCAATTCTGCAACCAGATAGCCAAATGACCCTGTATCCCATGCCTCCTTACTTTCTGAACAAGCTTACCATGGGGAACTTTATCAAACACCTGCTTAAATCCGTACACCACATCCACTGCTGTATCTTCATCAATGTGTTTTGTCACATCCTCAAAGAATTCAGCAAGGCTTGTGAGGCATGACCTGCACCTCTCAAAGCCATGCTGATTATCTCTAATCAAGCTATGCTTTTCCAAATAATCATAAATCCTGTCTCTTAGAATCATCTCCAATAATTTGTCCACCACCGACGTAGAGCTGACTGGTCTGTTATTCCCAGGTTTGTCCCTGTTCCCTTTCTTGAACAAGGGAATAACATTTGCCACCCTTCAATCAGCTGATACTACTCCAATGGACAGCGAGGACACAAAGATCATCGCCAAAAGCACAGCAATCTCTTCCTTCACTTCCCCAGTAACCATGGGTGTATCCCGTCTGACCGAATACTTAGGCATTCTCATGTTTTCAAAGTTTCCAGCGCATCCCGCTTCTTAGCATGAACCTGTCGAGAATATTAGCCTGTTTTACACTGTCCTCACAAATGTCAAGGCCTCTCTCAACAGTGAATACTGAAGCAAAGTATTCATTAAGGACCTCCCCTACCTCCTCCGACTTCTGGCACAAGCTCCCTCCACTATTCCTGATTGGCCCTACCCTCATTCTTGTTATGATTCGGAGATGCCGGTGTTGGACTGGGGTGTACAAAGTTAAAAATCACACAACACCAGGTTATAGTCCAACAGGTTTAATTGGAAGCACACTCGCTTTTGGAGCGACGCTCCTTCATCAAGTGATTGTGGAGGGCTCGATCGTAACACAGAATTTATAGCAAAAATTTGCAGTGTGATGTAACTGAAATTATACATTGAAGAATTGATAGTCTGTTAAGCCTTTCACCTGTTAGAATACAGTGATAGTTTCACTTCTTTCATGTGTAAATCACAAAACCATTTTTTAAAAGTTGCATTCTCGGGTTAGCTGTTAACAATGGTGATAGCTAGACAATATGTTGAAGGTGTTAGCCCCCTGTGTTCTCTGTCTATGACCTGATGTTTAGATTGATTCCAATCTAAAAAGTGAAATAATAGAGTTTTACATAAATTCATGCAGTTTTTGAGCTCAGAGTTCGACATGAATCTATGTGGTTTTTGAGCAAAGTGCAATGTAACTTTGTACCAAAAAAATTCACCACACACAATATATATGTGTGCATGTGGGTCGTTGTCTGTCTGTGTGTGTGTGTGTCTGTCTGGGGTGGGGGTTGTGAGTATGAGAAAGTGTGTGTGTGTGTGTGTAGTGAGTGCAGAGTGTCTTAAGTCTGTGAGGGGGTGCATGTGTGGGAGTGTGTGTGTCTATAAGGGTGTGTGTGGGTGTCTGTGTGCGCGTCTGTGTGCATCTGTGTCCGTGTGCATGTGAGAGAGTGTGTGTGTGTGTAGGAATATCTGTGTGTGTGTGTAGTGCAATGGTGATCACCTGTAATGTGACATGAACCTAAGGTCTCGAACTTAGCTATCAGCCTCTGCTCAGCCACTTTCCTCTGCTGCCTGTCCCGAAGTCCACCTTGGAGGATGGTCAGCCGAAGGTCCGAGGCTGAATGTCCTGGACCACTGAAGTGTTCCCCAACTGGGAGGGAACCCTCCTGTCTGTTGATTGTTGTGCGGTGCCCATTCATCCATTGTCATAGCCTTTGCTCGGTTTCCCCAATGTACCATGCCTCTGGGCATCCCTGCCTGCAACGTATAAGATAGACAATGTTGGCTGAGTCACATGAGTACCTGCCATGTACACGGTGGGAGGTGTTCCCACGTGTAATAGTGGTATCTATGTCCATAATCTGACACGTTTTGCAGCGTCCACCGTGACAGGGTTGTATGGAGTTGTCCTGAGAGCCGGGCAGTTTGCTACGAACAATGATCTGTTTGAGGTTTGGCGGTTGTTTAAAGGCAAGTAGTGGAGGTGTGGGGAAGGTCTTGGTGAGGTGCTCATCTCCATTGATAATGTGTTGCAGGTCACGAAGAATATGACGTAATTTTTCAGCCCCTGGGAAGTACTGAACAACGAAGGGTACCCTGTCAATTGCAGCCCGTGTCTGTCTCCTGAGGAGGTCATTATGGTTCCTTGCTGTGGCACGTCGGAACTGGCGGTCATGAGTTGAACATTGTACCCCGTTCTTGTGAGGGCATCCTTGAGTACTTCCAGGCACCTTGAAAGAATTCCCGGAGTCTCAACTTGAATGATTGATTACATTACAGTGTGGAAACAGGCCCTTCGGCCCAACAAGTCCACACCGACCCGCCGAAGCGAAACCCACCCATACCCCTACATTTACCCCTTATCTAACACTACGGGCAATTTAGTTTAGCCAATTCACCTGACCCTGCACATCTTTGTGACTGTGGGAGGAAACCGGAGCACCCGGAGGAAACCCACGCAGACACGGGGAGAACATGCAAACTCCACACAGTCAGTCGCCTGAGGCGGGAATTGAACCCGGGTCTCTGGCGCTGTGAGGCAGCAGTGCTAACCACTGTGCCACCGTGCCGCCCACTGTGCCACCGTGCCGCCCACTTCTGCCCCACCACCAAAATGGACCCGTTGGTTTTGGCAGCAGACACAGAGGAGTTCATCAGACGAATGAGACTCCGGGAATTCTTTCAAGGTGCCGGCAGTGATCCCACTGAGCCCACTGATGAACTAGAACAGTCATCACAGGGATCTGTAGAGGAGCGACCAAAGAAGGTGTCAACATGGACCCCACCGGAGGGCCGCTGCCCTGGGCTTGACATGTATGCTCAAACTGGGCGGCACGGTAGCACAGTGGTTAGCACTGCTGCCTCACAGCGCCAGAGACCCGGGTTCAATTCCCGCCTCAGGCGACTGACTGTGTGGAGTTTGCACGTTCTCCCCGTGTCTGCGTGGGTTTCCTCCGGGTGCTCCGGTTTCCTCCCACATCACAAAGATGTGCAGGGTCAGGTGAATTCGCCATACTAAATTGCCCGTAGTGTTAGGTAAGGGGTAAATGTAGGGGTATGGGTGGGTTTCGCTTCGGCGGGTCGGTGTGGACTTGTTAGGCCGAAGGGCCTGTTTCTACACTGTAATCTAATCTAATCTAATCTAATCTAAAAAAAATACATAAATGCCAGATTCATCAGCCGTATTCATAAGGTAGAGCAAAACATCACCCGTTCCCAACGCAATGCCATCCAGGCTCTCAAAACCAATCACAACATTGTCATCAAACCCGCAGATAAAGGAGGAGCCGTTGTCATTCAGAATAGAACAGATTACTGCAAGGCAGTGTACCGACAACTGAACAACCAGGAACACTACAGGCAACTACCAGCTGATCCGACCAAAGAACATATCCGAGAATTAAACACACTGATCAGAACTTTGGATCCAGTCCTTCAGAGCTCCCTACGCGCCCTCATCCTACGTACTTCTCGTGTAGGCGACTTCTACTGCCTTCCAAAGGTACACAAAGCCAACACACCGGGACGTCCCATTGTGTCGGGAAATGGGACCCTATGTGAGAATCTCTCTGGCTATGTGGAATGCATCTTGAAACCTATTGTACAGGGGATCCCCAGCTTCTGTCGCGACACTACGGATTTCTTACAGAAACTCAGCACCCATGGACCAGTCGAACCAGGAACATTCCTCGTCACAATGGATGTTTCCGCACTCTACCCCTGCATCCCCCACAATGATGGCATCGCGGCAACAGCCTCAGCAGGGCATCCTTGAGTACTTCCAGGTTTCCGTCATGTTACTCCTCCTCTGAGCAGATCCGGTGTATGCGTAGGGCTTGTCCATAGGGAATGGCTGTTTTAATATGTTTTGGGTGGAAGCTGGAGAAGTGTAGCATTGTGAGGTTGTCTGTGGGTTTGCAGTAGAATGTGGTGCTGAGCTGTCCATCCTTGATGGAGACGCACGTGTCCAAGAATGAGACAGACAGTCGAGAGTAGTCCATGGTGAGTTTGATGGTGGGATGAAAATTGTTGATGTCACTGTGTAGTTTTATCAGTGACTCCTCGCCATGGGTCCAGAGGAAGAAAATGTCATCAATGTACCTGGTGTACAATGTCGGTTGGAGATCCTGCATAGAGAAGAAATCTTGTTCGAACCTGTGCATAAAAATGTTGGCATATTGGGGTGCAAATTTGGTCCCCATGGCTGTTCCGTGTGTCTGGATGAAGAATTGGTTGTCAAAGGTGAAGACGTTATGATCGAGGATAAAGCGGATGAGTTGTAGGATGGTGTTTGGAGACTGGCAGTTGTTGGTGTTGAGTACTGAGGCTGTTGCCGCGATGCCATCATTGTGGGGGATGCAGGGGTAGAGTGCGGAAACATCCATTGTGACGAGGAATGTTCCTGGTTCGACTGGTCCATGGGTGCTGAGTTTCTGTAAGAAATCCGTAGTGTCGCGACAGAAGCTGGGGAT
This sequence comes from Chiloscyllium plagiosum, assembly GCF_037043375.1. Taxonomy (NCBI): domain Eukaryota; kingdom Metazoa; phylum Chordata; class Chondrichthyes; order Orectolobiformes; family Hemiscylliidae; genus Chiloscyllium; species Chiloscyllium plagiosum. The sequence goes on from NW_028270180.1 coordinate 38,632, forward strand.
CCCCTGTACAATAGGTTTCAAGATGCATTCCACATAGCCAGAGAGATTCTCACATAGGGTCCCATTTCCCGACACAATGGGACGTCCCGGTGTGTTGGCTTTGTGTACCTTTGGAAGGCAGTAGAAGTCGCCTACACGAGAAGTACGTGGGATGAGTGCGCGTAGGGAGCTCTGAAGGACTGGATCCAAAGTTCTGATCAGTGTGTTTAATTCTCGGATATGTTCTTTGGTCGGATCAGCTGGTAGTTGCCTGTAGTGTTCCTGGTTGTTTAGTTGTCGGTACACTGCCTTGCAGTAATCTGTTCTATTCTGAATGACAACGGCTCCTCCTTTATCTGCGGGTTTGATGACAATGTTGTGATTGGTTTTGAGAGCCTGGATGGCATTGCGTTGGGAACGGGTGATGTTTTGCTCTACCTTATGGGTACGGCTGATGAATCTGGCATTTATATATTTCCTGACAGTTTGAGCATACATGTCAAGCCCAAGGCAGCGGCCCTCCGGTGGGGTCCATGTTGACACCTTCTTTGGTCGCTCCTCTACAGATCCCTGTGATGACTGTTCTAGTTCATCAGTTTGCTCAGTGGGATCGCTGCCAGCACCTTGAAAGAATTCCCGGAGTCTCATTCGTCTGATGAACTCCTCTGTGTCTGCTGCCAGAACCAACGGGTCCATTTTGGTGGTGGGGCAGAGGTTGAGACTCCGGGATATCTTTCAAGGAGCCTGGAAGTACTCAAGGATGCCCTCACAAGAACGGGGTACAATGTTCAACTCATGACCGCCAGTTCCGACGTGCCACAGCAAGGAACCATAATGACCTCCTCAGGAGACAGACACGGGCTGCAATTGACAGGGTACCCTTCGTTGTTCAGTACTTCCCAGGGGCTGAAAAATTACGTCATATTCTTCGTGACCTGCAACACATTATCAATGGAGATGAGCACCTCACCAAGACCTTCCCCACACCTCCACTACTTGCCTTTAAACAACCGCCAAACCTCAAACAAATCATTGTTCGTAGCAAACTGCCCGGCTCTCAGGACAACTCCATACAACCCTGTCACGGTGGACGCTGCAAAACGTGTCAGATTATGGGCATAGATACCACTATTACGCGTGGGAACACCTCCCACCGTGTACATGGCAGGTACTCATGTGACTCAGCCAACATTGTCTATCTTATACGTTGCAGGCAGGGATGCCCAGAGGCATGGTACATTGGGGAAACCGAGCAAAGGCTATGACAATGGATGAATGGGCACCGCACAACAATCAACAGACAGGAGGGTTCCCTCCCAGTTGGGGAACACTTCAGTGGTCCAGGACATTCAGCCTCGGACCTTCGGCTGACCATCCTCCAAGGTGGACTTCGGGACAGGCAGCAGAGGAAAGTGGCTGAGCAGAGGCTGATAGCTAAGTTCTGGACCTTAGGTTCATGTCACATTACAGGTGATCACCATTGCACTACACACACACACACTGTCACATGCACACGGACACAGATACACACAGACGCGCACACAGATACCCACACACACTCCCACACATGCACCCCCTCACAGACTTAAGACACTCTGCACTCACCACACACACACACACACACACACACACACACACACACACACACACACACACACACACACACACACACACACACACACACACACACACACACAACACACACTTTCGCATACTCACAACCCCCACCCCAGACAGACACACACACACAGACAAAGACCCACATGCACACATACATATTGTATGTGGTGAATTTTTTTGGTACAAAGTTACATTGCACTTTGCTCAAAAACCACATAGATTCATGTCGAACTCTGAGCTCAAAAACTGCATGAATTTATGTAAAACTCTGTTATTTCACTTTTTAGATTGGAATTAATCTAAACATCAGGTCATAGACAGAGAACACAGGGGGCTAACACCTTCAACATATTGTCTAGCTATCACCATTGTTAACAGCTAACCCGAGAATGCAACTTTAAAAAAAGGGTTTTGTGATTTACACATGAAAGAAGTGAAACTATCACTGTATTCTAACAGATGAAAGGCTTAACAGACAATCAATTCTTCAATGTATAATTTCAGTTACATCACACTGCATATTTTTGCTATAAATTCTGTGTTACGATCGAGCCCTCCACAATCACCTGATGAAGGAGCGTCGCTCCGAAAGCTAGTGTGCTTCCAATTAAACCTGTTGGACTATAACCTGGTGTTGTGTGATTTTTAACTCACTCTTGTTCTTCACGTAAGTGTAGAACACCTTGGGGTTCTCCTTAATCCTACCCGCCAAGGCTTTTTCATATAATGTTCTATCTCTTTAAATCCACATTTCAGTTCCTTCCTGGCTACCCTGTAACCCTCTAGCACCCTGTCTGATCCTTGCTTTCTCAACCTTAAGTAAGCTTCCTTCTTCCTCTTGACTAGATATTTCACATCTCTCGTCACCCAAGGTCCCTTCCTTGCCCAGCAAGTGCTCCCTAAACGACCTCCACATTTCTGTTGGGCATTTCTCTGAGAATATCTGTTCCCAATTTATGCTCCACAGTTCCTGCCTAATAGCATTGTAATTCTTCCTCCCCCAATTAAATACTTTCCCATACCGCCTGCTCCTATCCCTCTTCATGACTATAGTAAAGGTCAGGGAATTATGATCACTATAATCAAAATGTTCTCCCTGCCCTGTTTCACAGAACAATACAGCGCAGAACAGGCCTTTCAGCCCTCGATGTTGCGCAGACCTATAAACTCTTCTAAGGTCATCTCCTACCCCCATCACCATCCAAAGGATTGTTTACATCTTCCTAGTGTGGCTGAGTTAACTACATTGGCAGGCAGGGCATTTCACGCCCTCATCACTCTCTGAGTAAAGAAGCTGCCTCTGACATCTGTCTTAAATCTATCATCCCTTAATTTGTAGTTATGCCCCCTCATACAAGCTGACGTCATCATTCTAGGAAAAAGACTTTCACTGCGTACCCTGACTAATCCTCTGATCACCTTGTATGTCTCTATCAAATCCCCTCTTAGCCTTCTTTCTAATGAGAACGGACCCAAGTCTCTCTGCCTTTCCTCACAGGACCTTCCCTCCAGGCAACATCCTGGTAAATCTCCTCTGCACCTTTTACAATGCTTCCACATCCTTCCTGTAATGGGGCGGCCAGAACTGTACACAATATTCCAAGTGAGGCCGCACTAGCGTTTTGTATAGTTGCAGCATGACATTATGGTTCCGGAACTCAATCCCTCTCCCAATGAAACCTAACACACCGTATGCCTTCTTAACAGCACTATCAACCTGGGTTACAATTTTCAGGGATCTATGTACATGGACTCCAAGATCCCTCTGCACATCCACACTACCAAGAATCTTTCCATTGACCCAGTATTCTTCCCAAAGTGGATCACCTCACATTTAGCTGCTTTGAACTCCACTTGCCACCTCTCAGCCCAATTCTGCAATTTATCCAAGTCCCCCTGCAACCTGTAACATTCTTCCACACTGTCCACCACTCCACCAACTTTAGTGTCATCTGCAAACTTACTAATCAATCCACCTGTGCCTGCGTCTAAGTTATTTATAAAAATGACAAACAGCAGTGGTCCCAAAACACATTCTTGCGGCACACCACTAGTAACTGGACTCCAGGCTGAATATTTTCCATCAACCATCACTTGCTGCCTTCTTTCAGAAAGCTAGTTTCTAATCCAAACTGCTATATCACCCTCAATCCCATGCCTCTGCATTTCCTCCAACAGCCTACCATGTGGAACCTTATCAAAGGCTTTACTGAAGTCCATGTATACCACATCAACTGCCCTAGCCTCATCCACATGCTTGGTCACCTTCTCAAAAAACTCAATGAGGTTTGTGAGACACGACCTGCCCTTGACAAAACCATGTTGACTATCTGAAATCAAATTGTTGCTTGCTAGATGATTATAAATCCTATCTCTTATAATTCTTTCCAAAATGTTTCCTACAACAGATGGAAGACTCACTGGTCTATAATTACCTGGGTCATCTCCACTGCCCTTCTTGAACAAGGGCACAACATCTGCAATCCTCCAGTCCTCTGGTACTAAATCTGTAGACAATGACAACTCAAAGATCAAAGCCAATGGCTCCGCCATCTCCTCCCTAGCTTCCCAGAGAATCCTCGGATAAATCCCATCCAGCCCAGGGGACTTAGCTATTTTCACTCCTTCTAGAATTTATAAGGTTTATCCCTTACTAACCTCAATCCTTTCTAGTCTCATATTTCGTATCTCATTCTTCTCCCCTGCAATATTATCCTTTTCCTGAGTGAAAACAGATGAGAAATATTTGTTTAGCACCTCTCTGATCTCCACAGGGTCCACACACAGTTTTCCACTTCTGTCTTTGACTGGCCCTATTCCTATCCTAATAATCCTTTTATTCCTCACATACCTATAGAATCTTTAGGGCTCTCCTTTATTTTACCTGCTAAAGACTGCTCATTTGCTCTCCTTGCTCTTCTTAACTGTCTCTTTAAATCCTTCCGAGCTAATCTGTAACTCTCCATTGCTTCATCTGAACCATCTTGTCTCATCGTCACATAAGCTTCCTTCTTCCGCTTAACAAGAGATGCAATTTCTGTAGTAAACCATGGTTTGCTTACCTTATCACTTCTCCCTGCCTGACAGGGACATACCTATCAAGGATACACAATATCTGTTCCTTAAACCAGCTCCACATTTCAATTGCCCTACCCTCATCCATATGCTTGGTCACCTTCTCAAAAAATTGCCCTTGCCCCATCAATATTTCTTGCCCTGTGGCATGTACCTATCCCTTTCCATCGCCAAACTAAACGTAACTGAATTATGGTCACTCTTTCCAAAGTGCTCAGCTACCACTAAATCAAACACTTGGCCCTGGTTCATTCCTAGTGCCAGACCCAGTGTGGTCTCTCCTCTTGTCAGCCCTTCGACATTTTGTGTCAGAAAACCCTCCTGCACACATTGGACAAAAACTCATCCATCCGGCGTAATAGAGTTATCGCATTTCCAGTCAATGTTGGGGAAGTTAAAATCCCCCATAATGACCACCCTGTTCCTTTCACTCCTACCCAGAATCATTTTGCCAATCCTCTCCTCCACCTCCCTGGAACTCTGCAGACGCCTATAAAAAACTCCCAGCATTGTGATTTCTCCTCTCCTGTTTCTAACCTCAGCCCATACTACCTCAGTAGACGAGTCCTCGTCAAAAGTTCTTTCAGCCACCGTTATACTAACTCGGCACACCTACCCCTCTTTTACCGCCTTGCCCCCCTTAATGAAAGATCTAAACCCTGGAACCTGCAACATCTATTCCTGACCCTGTTCAATCCATGTTTCCGAAATGGCCACAACACTGAAGTTCCAGGTACCTATCCATGCTGCAAGCTCACCTCCCTTATTTTGGATACTTCTGGCGTTGAAGTAGACACACTTCAAACCAGCTTGCTGTTTGTCAGCATATTCCTGTGACCGTGAAATCCTGTCCATGCCCTCCCTATTCTCATCCTCCTAAGCACTGGAACTACACCTCAGGTTCCAATCCCCTTGCTGAGCTAGTTTAAACCGACCCGAATAGCACCAGCAAATTTCCCACCCAGGATATTAGTACCACTCTGGTTCAAGTGAAGATCGTATCCCAATGATCCACATATCTGAAGCCCTCCCGCCTACACAAGCTCTGCATCCATGTATTCTGCTTCACATACACTCTGTTCCTAATCTCACTAACACATGGCACCAGTAGCAATCCTGAGATTACTACTCTGTTCACCCTACCTTTTAGCTTCCAATCTAACCTACATTTACTTTTCAGGTCCTCATCCCTTTTCCTAGCTATGTCATTGGTACTGATGTGCACCACGATTTCTGGCTGCTCACCCTTCCCTTTAAGAATCCTATAGACTCGATCTTAGACATCCCTGACCTGGGATCCCGCAAGGGAACATACCATCTGGAAGTCTCGTTCGCGACCACAGCATCTCCTGTCTGTTCCTCTAACCATTGAAACTCCTATCACTATCACTCTCTTATCCTCTCCCCTTCCCTTCTGAGCCACAGAGCCAGGCTCAGTGCCAGAGGCCTGGCCGTAGTGGCTTTCCCCGGGTAAGTCATCTCTCCTTAACAGTATCCAAAGTGGTATACATTACTGAGGGGAACGGCCACAGGGGATCCCTGCACTGTCTGCCTATTCCCTCTCCCTCTCTTGACAGTCATCTAAGCTATCTTCATCCTGCAACTTAGATGTGACTACTCCTCTATAACTCCTCTCTATCACCCCCTCAGCCTCGCAAATGATCTGAAGTTCATCTGGCTCCAGCTCCCTTATGCGGTTTGTGAGGAGCTGGATTTGGGTGCTCTTCTCGCAGGTGAAGTTAGCACAGACACACGAGTGCTAACCCTTACCTCCCGCGTCCTGCAAGAGGAGCATTCAATTGGCCTAGCTTCCATTCCCTCTGCTCTAAATTGCCAAAAGAGACAGAAAAAAATCTTAACTTACCAACCCTCTGTACAGAGTCTTTTTTTTGATAGAGGAAGAGGACAAGTGAGACACACTATCCGTGTAGTGTTTCCCATTTAGTCACTGCCCGAATATAGTGCTTCACTTACCCAGCTTATTAAACACCTTGTTAACAGACCAACTCACCTCGTTAATATTTCAACATCTCACCAAATTCTGACTATGAAGTTCAAATTTGAGAAACTGTAGCAAGGTAACCAGAGTAAGTTCCTGGCTGATTCAGCTCTCGAGTCTTGCTCCAAATGATGCCCAGGTTTTGTAAACAACGTACCAACATGGATGTAGGCTTGCTCGCTGAACTGCATGGCTCATTTCCAGACGTTTCATCACCCGACTTGGAAACATCTTCAGTGGGCCTCCGGGCGAAACAAGCAGACAAAACACATCCAGAAACCCTAGCTACTCTCCCCTACATCAAAGACATTTTGGAAATGACTGCCAGACTACTCAGACCCCTTGGCACCTTGGTAGCCCATAAACCTACCAACACACTAAAACAGCAGCTAATGAACTTGAAAGACTGCATACAGACAATAAGCAAAACTAATGTCATTTATAAAATACTGTGCAAGAACTGTAACAAACATTACATTGGACAAACAAGCAGAAAACTAGCCACCAGGATACATGAACACCAACTAGCCACAAATGACATGACCCACTCTCACTAGTATCCTTACATACAGATAAGGAAGGACACCACTTCAACTGGGACAACACATCCATCCGAAGACAAGCTAAATAGAGACACGCACGAGAATTCCTAGAAGCATGGCACTCCAACTGGAACTCTATCAACAAACACATTGAGTTAGACCCCATCTACCACCCCCTGAGAAAAAGAACAGGAAATGACATCATCACAGGAAATGACATCACATATAAATAGAAAGCAGGAATTATCAGCAGTGCTTTGCCCGGAAGCCCATTGAAGATGTTACCTAGTAGGGTGACAAAACGTCTGAAAATGAACCTTCCAGCTCAGCAAGCAAACCTACAAACAGAACCTCAACCTGAGGTACAAATCTTTTCAAAACTTTCTAACGCATCACCATTTCAGGGCATACTCCATGAGCACTAGCCACATACACCACTTTTCCAAGAACACTGGCATCCAACATGCGCCAGCTTCTAAGAACCCTCATGGCACATCTCAGATGGAATCACAGATGTTTCTGCATTTCACTGCTGCATCGGTAATGATCAATGAAATACTGCAGCAGGGAGACTGTGTGCTCAGGAACACACACACACAACTCATGGACTGGACCAGGCTGCAGCTCCAGGTCTTTCACTCACTACCATAGCAGTCAATCACTCTGAGCCTACCTGGAATCTCATATCCCTGCCTAAAATTTTCACCTTCAACCAGAGATAGCAGGCATATAATAATGCTGTCTTGCCTTGCCATTTAGCACAGACACAATGCTAAGAAGCTCATCAGAATTGTCAGCTGCCCTCAGTAAAATTAAGGGAGACAATCTTCACTCAGGAGTCCAGGCACAATTAGTCAAGAGCAGCCTCCAAAACCAGTCCACAGTCTGCTCATGATCAGAGTCAGGGTTTTGTTCTCATAAAGGGTAAGGAACTGAATGTTGACAGCCCACAATCTTCTTGTGTCTTTCTGCCTTATTATGGGCAACTTTTCTCCTGAATGAAAGAGGGAGACATGTATTACAGGAGATGGAATCGTAGTTCCATAGCTTTTACAGCTATCTCGAATGAATGAGGAGGCCACAGAGAGGCCAGGTAATGATAAACTATGCAAAACTGTGGCAAATGGAGTTCAATGCCAGTGTGAGGTATTCCATTTTGGGCTGAAAAAGAATAGACCATGTTAACTTCGAGATGGTATGAAATTAAATGCTGTGGATATCCAAAGAAATCTGAGAATTCAGGTGCATGGATTTTTAAACTGTAACAAACAGATGCAGAAACAATCAAGAAGACTAATGGAATGTTGGCTTTTCTATCAAAAGGACTGGAGTATAAGAATACAGAATTTATGCTGCAGTTGTACAAAACCTTGGATACTCCCTATTGGGAGGTAAAAACAATGACTGCAGATGCTAGAAACCTTCTTCTGGATCAGTGGTGCTGGAAGAGCACAGCAATTCAGGCAGCATCCGAGGACAGGCAAAATCGACGTTTCGGGCAAAAGCCCTTCATCAGGAAGGGCTATTGGGAATCAAGAGTGTGGTGCTGGGAAAGCACAGCAGGTCAGGAAGCATCCAAGGAGCAGGAGAATCGATGTTTCGTGCATAAACCTATTATAAGAAATGAGGCTTGTGGGCCAGAGGGGTGTGGGGTTGGGAGGGAATGTAGCTGGGAATGTGATAGGTAGATAAAGGTGGGGGAGAAGGTGATAGGTTGGAGAGGGTGGAGCGGAAAGGTGGTAAGGAAGATGGACAGGTCAAGAGGGCAGTGCTGAGTTGGAGGCTTGGGTTTGAGGTAAGGTGGGGGGAGGGGAAATGAGGAAACTGATGAAATTGATCCCATGTGGTTGCAGGGTCCCAAGGTGGAAGATGAGGCGTTCTTCCTCCAGGTGTCGGGTGGTTACGGTTTGGGGATGCAGGAGGCCCAGGAACTGCATGTACTGTGGAGTGGGAGGGGGAGTTGAAGTGTTCAAACACTGGAGTTGGTTTGTCTGAGAGATGTTCTCTGAAACAATCCGCAAGTTGGCATCCTGTCTCCCCGACATTGAGGAGACCACATCAGGTGCAACTGATAGAGTAGATGACGTGTGGAAGTACAGGTAAATCTCTGTTGGATGTGGAAGGAGCCTTTGGGGCCTTGGATGGAGGTGAGGGGGGAGGTGTGGGCGCAGGTTTTGCACTTCTTGCAGTGGCAGGGGAAGATGCAGAGGTGGGTGGTGTGTGGATCTGACAAGAGAGTCCCGGAGGGAATGGTCTCTCTGAATCACAGATAGGGGTGGGAAGGGAAATATATCCTTACTGGTGGGATCTGTTTGCAGGTGGCAGAAGTGTCAGAGGATGATGTAATGTCTCCCGAGGTTGGTGTGGTGCAAGGTGAGGACCAGAGGGATTCTGTCCTTGTTGCGATTGGAGGAGTGGGAGCACTGTGAGCTGATCTGGCCACCACATCTTAGGAAGGACATACTGACCCTGAAGGCAGTACAACATAGGCTTACAAGAACAATATCTGGAGTTCAGTGATTTGGTTATCAGATGAGATTATACAAATTAGGCTTAAATTCTCGAGGATTTAGTAAATTAAGGAGGTGATCTGACTGAAGTCTTCAAGGTGTTGACAAGAAGAGACAGGGTAGATAAGGATAAACCATTTCTACTGATTGGGGATTCAAGAACTAAGGGTCATAATCTGAGAATTAGGGTCAGATTGCTTGGAAGAGTTGCTAGGTAACACTTATCCACACAAAGGGTGGTAGATGTTTGGAACTCTCTTCCATAAGTAGCAGTTGATACTGGATAAGTTGTTAAATTTAAATCTGAAATGATAAAGTTTTGTTAAGCAACGGGATTAAGGGATATAGGCCAAAGGCAGGTTTGATCTGCCATGATCTCACAGGATGGTGGAACATGCTTGACGGACTGAATGGACTATTTCTGATTCTGTGTTCCTAGCACTAGTAATGTCACAGGTTGGGTTTGATGAGAGCGAGATGGGAAGATTTACAGCATTTGTGAGAGTTGTAGAGCATGAATCATTCAAAGTTTGTGCGAAGATTTGTAGCTCGGGTGCTCGTTGTTGTGGTTCTGTTCGCCGAGCTGGAAGTATTTGTTGCAAACGTTTCGTCCCCTGGCTAGGCGACATCATCAGTGCTTGGGAGCCTCCTGCGAAGCGCTTCTTTGATGTTTCCTCCGGTGTTTATAGTGGTCTGTCCCTGCCGCTTCCGGTTGTCAGTTTCAGCTGTCCGCTGTAGTGGTTGGTATATTGGGTCCAGGTCGATGTGTTTGTTGATGGAGTTTGTGGATGAATGCCATGCCTCTAGGAATTCCCTGGCTGTTCTCTGTCTGGCTTGCCCTATGATAGTAGTGTTGTCCCAGTCGAATTCATGTTGCTTGTTGTCTGCGTGTGTGGCTACTAAGGATAGCTGGTCGTGTCGTTTCGTGGCTAGTTGATGTTCATGTATGCGGATTGTTAGCTGTCTTCCTGTTTGTCCTATATAGTGTTTAGTGCAGTCCTTGCATGGTATTTTGTACACTACATTCGTCTTGCTCATGTTGGGTATCGGGTCCTTCGTTCTGGTGAGTTGTTGTCTGAGCGTGGCTGTTGGTTTGTGTGCCGTTATGAGTCCTAGGGGTCGCAGTAGTCTGGCAGTCAGTTCCGAGATGCTCCTGATGTATGGTAGTGTGGCTAGTCCTTTTGGTTGTGGTATGTCCTCGTTCCGTGGTCTTTCTCTTAGGCATCTGCTGATGAAGTTGCGCGGGTATCCGTTTTTGGCGAATACCTTGTATAGGTGTTCCTCTTCTTCTTTTTGCAGTCCTGGTGTACTGCAGTGTGTTGTGGCCCTTTTGAATAGTGTCCTGATGCAGCTTCGTTTGTGTGTGTTGGGGTGGTTACTTTCATAGTTTAGGACTTGGTCTGTGTGTGTGGCTTTCCTGTATACTCTTGTAGTGAATTCTCCGTCTGGTGTTCTCTGTACCATCACGTCTAGGAATGGGAGTTGGCTATCCTTTTCTTCTCTCGTGAATCGGATTCCTGTGAGTGTGGCGTTGATGATCCGGTGTGTTTTTTCTATTTCCGTGTTTTTAATGATTACAAACGTGTCATTGACATATCTGACCCAGAGTTTGGGTTGAATTTGTGGTAGGACTGTTTGTTCTAACCTTTGCATAACTGCCTCTGCTATGAGTCCCGAGATTGGTGATCCCATGGGTGTTCCGTTGATTTGTTCGTAAATCTGGTTGTTGAATGTGAAGTGTGTTGTGAGGCACAAGTCCAGTAGTTTAAGTATGCCGTCTTTGTTGATAGGTTCAGCGTCCTGTTTTCTGTTCTGTATGTCCAGTAGGTTGGCTATTGTTTCTCTGGCTAGGGTTTTGTCAATCGAAGTGAACAGTGCCGTCACGTCGAATGATATCATGGTTTCTTCTTTGTCTATGTGTATATTTCTGATGATGTCCAAGAAGTCCTGTGTTGATTGTATAGAGTGTTTGGATCCGCTGACCAGGTGTTTCAGTTTCTGTTGTAGTTCTTTGGCCAGTTTGTATGACTGGTAGTGATACTATGGGTCTGAGTGGGATGTCTGGTTTGTGTACTTTAGGTAATCCATAGAATCTGGGGGTGTTGTTGCTTTCCGGTTTCATTCTTTGTAGGTCGGCTCTGGTTATCTGTCCGTTTTTTTGTAGATTCCTTAGTTATTTATCCTATTGGTGAGCTGTGGGGTGGGGTCAAACTCCCTCTTTTGGTAGGTGTTGGTATCTTCAAGTAGTTGTTGTGCTTTTTGGATGTAATCAGATTTATCTAGGATGACCGTCATTCTGCCTTTATCTACAAGAGAATTCACTACAAGAATATACAGGAAAGCCACACACACAGACCAAGTCCTAAACTATGAAAGTAACCACCCCAACACACACAAACGAAGCTGCATCAGGACACTATTCAAAAGGGCCACAACACACTGCAGTACACCAGGACTGCAAAAAGAAGAAGAGGAACACCTATACAAGGTATTCGCCAAAAACGGATACCCGCGCAACTTCATCAGCAGATGCCTAAGAGAAAGACCACGGAACGAGGACATACCACAACCAAAAGGACTAGCCACACTACCATACATCAGGAGCATCTCGGAACTGACTGCCAGACTACTGCGACCCCTAGGACTCATAACGGCACACAAACCAACAGCCACGCTCAGACAACAACTCACCAGAACGAAGGACCCGATACCCAACATGAGCAAGACGAATGTAGTGTACAAAATACCATGCAAGGACTGCACTAAACACTATATAGGACAAACAGGAAGACAGCTAACAATCCGCATACATGAACATCAACTAGCCACGAAACGACACGACCAGCTATCCTTAGTAGCCACACACGCAGACAACAAGCAACATGAATTCGACTGGGACAACACTACTATCATAGGGCAAGCCAGACAGAGAACAGCCAGGGAATTCCTAGAGGCATGGCATTCATCCACAAACTCCATCAACAAACACATCGACCTGGACCCAATATACCAACCACTACAGCGGACAGCTGAAACTGACAACCGGAAGCGGCAGGGACAGACCACTATAAACACCGGAGGAAACATCAAAGAAGCGCTTCGCAGGAGGCTCCCAAGCACTGATGATGCCGCCTAGCCAGGGGACGAAACGTTTGCAACAAAAACTTCCAGCTCAGCGAACAGAACCACAACAGCATGAATCATAGTGCGATGTGGATGAAAAAACAGAGAAATAGTCAGAATGAGGTATTAGAGAGAAGATGGTGGAACCTAGCCTTGCAGAGTACAGAAGGAGGATGGCCTTCTGCTATAGTTCTTTTCCTTCAAATGGTTTTAACCTAGGAGGTAACCTTGGACCAGCTGGCATTGTCTGGTGGTGTTACTTCCATTGTTGATGCCAAATAATCCACCCTTGATCGGCTGCAATAGGCTAGGCATATCATCCGCATGACTAGCCCGAGAGTCCCCATGCAGGTGCTCTACTCCCACTCCAAAGCGGCAGACGAGACCCAGGTGGACAGAGGAAGTGCATAAATAATACCCTCAAGGTCTCACTGGTGAAGTGCAGCATTTCCACAGAAACCTGGGAATCACCGGCTCAAGACAGTACAAAGTGGAGGAGGAGCACCCTGGAAGGCTTTGAGGGCCTCGAGACTTACCATTGGGAAAAAGTGGAGGCTAGGCAGAATTAACATAATGAGCACACTGTCACTTCAATGCCTCATTCACCCCTTACCATAACCATCTTCGGCCTCAAATATAACAGTCTGTGAAAGCCCCATCGGTTTGCACAGCCACCGACAGACTCACAATAGACAATAGGTGCAGGAGTAGGCCATTCTGCCCTTCGAGCCTGCACCACCATTCAATATGATCATGGCTGATCATCCTTAATCAATATCCTGTTCCTGCCTTATCTCCATAACCCTGGATTCCACTATCCTTGAGCGCTCTATCCAACTCTTTCTTAAATGAATCCAGGGACTGGGCCTCTACTGCCCTCTGGGGTACAGCATTCCACACAGCCACCACTCTCTGGGTGAAGAAGTTTCTCCTCATCTCTGTTCTAAAAGAGATAAGGCAGGAACAGGATACTGATTAAGGATGATCAGCCATGATCATATTGAATGGTGGTGCAGGCTCGAAGGGCAGAATGGCCTACTCCCGCACCTATTGTCTATTGTCTATTCACCCTGAGAGTGGAAGTCAGTCATCCTTGTTTGCAAGGGGCCGCCAAGGATGATGCTGCTGCTGGTCCTATTGGAAGACAAAGTCCCATGTCACCACCTACCAGAACCTACAGGCCCCTGCCTATTCAGCTTGTTTCCCATCTGCCATATCTGGGGTAATGTCAAGAACTGTGCAGGGACAGCACCAGGCTGACGGTGCTTATCCAGGTCAACAATGGGCTTGTTAATGGCTCTTTTAAAAAGCTGGGACAATTAATGGTACAGTTGCTCACTTCACCGGGGGCATGGTGACCCTCAGGTTAAAGTACCACTCAGAATGGTGCCCTATAGTTCACTTAGACTAGGACGATTTTACCATTACAATGGCACGAATTACCTTCTTCAGTGTTGTACGATTCCATAGTTATGACCCACTAAGAACAGACAAAGGGGGAATGGAGGTGAACATAAATTAGTATTGTTTTTCCTTTCTTAAGCCTGAGTTAGCAATGTATTCGATTGTTTACACCTTTCCCTTTTTATCCCATCACTTACCGAGGCATGCCAAAGGATGTTCCCAAACACAGGTTGTTTTTGAGTTTCAATTTTAGAAATAATACCACTTCAAAATTCCTCAAGGTGAAATCAAAGGTAGGGCTCATTTAATAAAACACTCAAAATGCAAAGAATTGGTTCACTACTCCATTCACACACTCGAGCATACAAAGTTAAAAATCACACAACACTAGGTCCAACAGGTTTACTTGGAAGCACTAGCTTTTGGAGCGCTGCTCCTTCATCAGGTGGTTGTGGAAATAAGACACAGAATTTATAGCAAAAGTTTACAGTGTGATGTAACTGAAATTATGTATTGAAAAAGACATGGATTGTTTGTTAAGTCTCTCATCTTTTAAAATTCTGCAAGTACAAATTCACCCCACAAACGTATATGTGCATGTGTGCATGTGGATGGCCTCAATCGGGATCTTGGCTTCATGTCACACTACAGGTGACCTCATTGCACTATAAACACATATAGACACAAACACACACACACCTACAGACCCATACACTCACGCAGACCCTCTCGCATATGCTCACACATACATTCCGACATGCACCCTCTCACAGACCTATACCCCTTTACACTCACACTCACACACATACACACTCTCACATACACTCATAACCCTATGGCCTGGAGTTGCTCTGCCATTGATGTTGCTCTGCTCCTTATGTTGTCAGCTACTTAAGTCAGAATTCAACACCGTTTGCTTAAACAATTCAACAAGTGCAGATTCTTTTAATGTGACAGATTGGTTTCTACTGAGGTACATTGATTACCCTTGTCAAAATGGCTGTGGTGGTTTAAGTGTTGCTCATGGTCCATTCAGTGGCCAATTGGAATCCCATTATCATTTTGGCATTGGACAGTAATAATTTGTAATTCCATAAGATTATGAGACACAGGAGCAGATGTTGGCCATTATCCCATTAAATCTGTTCCACCATTCAGAGATCATAGTTGATCAAATAATCCTCAACTCCATTTTCTTGCTTTTTCCGCATAAACCTTGATAGCGTTACTGCTCAAAACTCAGTCTCTCTCAGTCTTGAATATAGCTAATGACACAGTCTCTATATTAAAGAATTCCACAGATTCACTAGCCTGATAGAAGAAATTCATCCTCATTTCTGTCTTAAGTGGGTGACAGTAATAATCTGAGCTGATACCATCACAAAGGGAAACAGCCTTTCCGCATCAACCCTGTCATATTTCCAAAGAATCTTAAATGTTTTGACAATTCTTTTGTTGGCTTTCGTAGAAATTAGAACTTTTCTTGGCAGCTTAGAATCATAATAGTAGGCCAAGTCTCCATGAGCTAAAGAGTTGTTAATACACTAGTTGGATTTGAGTTGCACAAAGTTACAGCTAATTCTGTAAATAACAGTCTGGCAGTGATGAGCATTCATCTTTTTTAAATGAACAGGAGAATTATGAAGAGAATATAAATTTATACGAAAAAGAAAAGTTGTGATTTCTCTTCATGCCTTCTGAAAATTACAAGACTATTATTTTCAAGTAGAATTGTGGCACATGTCCTGATTTTGCTTTGTCACTCATAGGACATGGACATTACTGGCTGGCCAGCATTGATTGCCTATCCCGAGTTATAAATCATAGAGTCATACAGCAAGGAAACAGATCCTTTGGTCCAACTCATTCGTGCCAACCAGACATCCCAATCTGACCAAATCCCATTTTCCAGCATTTAGCCAAGATCCCTCTAAACCCATCCCATGTAGCCATCTAGATGCCTTTTAAATATTGTAATTGATCCAGCCTCTACCACTTACTCAAGCAGCTCATTCCATATATATATACATCACCCTCTGTGTGAACAAGTTGCCCCTTATGTCCTTCTTAAATCTTTCTCCTTTTGCCTTAAACCTATACCCTTTAGTTTTGGACTCCCACAGCCTAGGAAAAAGTCCTTGGTTATTCATCCTATCCATGCTCTTCATGATTTTTCAAAACTCTTGTAAGGTCACTCCTTAGCCTCCAATGCTCCAGGGAAAATAGCCCAGCCTATTCAGCCTGTCTATATAACTCAAATCCTCCAGTCCCAGCAAAATCTTTGTAAATCTTTTCTGCACCCTCTCAAGTTTAATATTCTTCCTATAAAAGGGTGACCAGAACTGTATACGCTATTCTGAAAGTGGCCTCACCAATGTCCTGAACAGCTGCAACATGGCATCCCAAGTCCTATAATCAATAGTTATGACCAATTAAGGCAAGCAAGGCCAACACCTTCACCCTGTCTACCCATGACTCCACTTTTAAGGAACTATGCACCTGCGCCCTTCGGTCTCTTTGTTTGGCAACACTCCCCAGGCCCTGCCATTAATTGTATAACTCCTGCCCTGGTTTGTCTTAACAAAACGCAACAAAATGCTCCTGTGTCTCATAATCTTATAGAATTACAAATTATTACTGTCCAATGCCAAAATGGTAATGGGATTCCAATTGCCCATTGAATGGACCATGAGCAACACACATTTATCTAAATTAAACTCCAACTACCACACCTCTGGCCACTGGCCCATCTGATCAAGATGTCTGAAATAATCTTCTTCATTGTCCACTACACCATCAATTTTGGTGTCATCTGCAAACTTACTATACCCACTTGATTATTAATGTATATTCATATCCAAATAATTTATATAAATGATGAAAAAGAAGTTGACCCAGCCCCCAGGCCCTCAGTCCAAAACAAAACCCTCCCCCACTACCCTTTGTCTCCTGCCTTCAAGCCAATTTTGTATCCAAATGGCTAGCTCCCATATGATTTAACCCTATTAACCAGTCTACCATGTGGTAGATGTCCATATAGACAATACCACTGCTCTGCCTTCTTTGTCACCTCTTCAAAAAAACTCAATCAAGTTAGTGAAACACAATTCCCCATGTGCAAAGCCATGTTGACTAACCCTAATCAGCCCTTGCTTTTCCAAATGCATGTAAATCCCGTCCCTCAGAATCCCCTCCAACAACTTATTTATCTTTTACGTAAGGCTCACCGGCTTTCAGTTCCCAGTACCACTGCATTAGCCATTTTCCAGTCTTCCCGTGGTTGTTGATAATACCAATATCTCAGCAAGGAGACCAGCAATCTCTTCCCTAGCTTCCCACAGAGTTCTGGGAAACACCTGACATGCGAGGGAAATAATGTCTCACAAACCTGATTGAGTTTTTTGAAAAAGTAACAAAGAGGATTGATGAGGGCAGAGTGGTAGATGTGATTTATATGGACTTCAGTAAGGTGTTCGACAAGGTTCCCCATGGGAGACTGGTGAGCAAGATTAGATCTCATGGAATACAGGGAGAACTCACCATTTGGATACAGAACTGGCTCAAAGGTAGAAGACAGAGGATGGTGTGGTGAAAGGTTGTTATTCAGACTGGAGGCCTGTGACCAGTGGAGTGCCACAAGGATCGGTACTGGATCCACTACTTTTCATCATTGATATAAATGATTTGAATATGAACATAAGAGGTATAGTTAGTGAGTTTGCTGATAACACTAAAATTGGAGGAGTAGTGGACAGTGAAGAAGGTTGCCTCAGATTACAATGGGATCTTGATCAGATGGGCCAATGAGCTGAGAAGTGGCAGATGGAGTTTAATTTAGATAAATGTGAGGTGCTGCATTTTGGGAAAACAAATCAGGACAGGACTTATACACTTAATGGTCCTAGGGAGTGTTGCTGAACAAAGAGGCCTTGGAGTGCAGTTTATAGCTCCTTAAAAGTGGAGTCGCAGGTAGACAGGATAGTGAAGAACATGTTTGGTATGCTTTCCTTTATTGGTCAGAGTACTGAGTACTTGATTAGATTACTTGATTAGATTACATTACAGTGTGGAAACAGGCCCTTCGGCCCGACAAGTCCACACCAACCCACCGAAGCGCAACCCACCCATTCCTCTACATTTACCCCTTTACCTAACACTACGGGCAATTTAGCATGGCCAATTCACCTGACCTGCACATCTTTGGACTGTGGGAGGAAACCGGAGCACCCGGAGGAAACCCATGCAGACACGGGGAGAATGTGCAAACTCCACACAGTCAGTCGCCTGAGGCGGGAATTGAACCCGGGTCTCCGGCGCTGTGAGGCAGCAGTGCTAACCACTGTGCCACCGTGCCGCCCATAAAGGGGTTGGGAGGTCATGTTGCGGTTGTACAGGACATTGGTTAGACCACTGTTGGAATATCGCGTGCAATTCTGGTCTCCTTCGTATCGGAAAGATATTGTGAAACTTGAAAGGGTTCAGAGAAGATTTACAAGGACGTTTCCAGGGTTGGAGGATTTGAGCTATAGGGAGAGGTTGAGTAGGCTAGGGCTGTTTTCCCTGGAGCATTGGAGGCTGAGGGGTGACCTTATAGAAGTTTATAAAATCATGAGGGGTGTGGATAGGATAAATAGACAAAATCTTTTCCCTGGGGTGGGGGAGTCGAGAACTCGAAGGCATAGGTTTGGGGTGAGAGGGGAAAGATATAAAAGAGACCTAAGGGGCAACTTTTCACTCAGAGTGTGGTACATAGATGGAATGAGCTGCCAGAGGAAATGGTGGAGGCTAGTACAATTGCAACATTTCAAAGGCATCTGGATGGGTATAAAAATGGGAAGAGTTTGGAGGGATATGGGCCAAGTGCTGGCAGGTGGGACTAGATTGGGTTGGGATATCTGGTCGCCAAGGACGAGTTGGACTGAAGGGTCTGTTTCCGTGCTGTACATCTCTATGACTCTATGACCTTATCACGACCCAGAATTTATCTACTTTTATACGTTTTAAGACCTCCAGCACCTCCTCTTTTGTAATAAGAACTCTTTTCAAGACATTACTATTTATTTGGAGAAAGTGAGGACTGCAGATGCTGGAGACCAGAGTTGAAAAATGTGGTGCTGGAAAAACACAGCAGGCCAGGCAGCATCCGAGGAGCAGGAAAATCGACATTTCGGGCATAAGCCCTTTCCTGAAGCTCCTCAGATGCTGCCTGGCCTACTGTGTTTTTCCAGCACCACATTTTTCATCACTATTTATTTCCCAAAGTACCCTAGCTTCTATGTCCTTCTCCACAGTAAATCTTGATCCAGAATATTTGTTTAAAACTTCACCTGTCTCCTGTTGTTCCAACATTGACAGCCACATTGATCTTTAAGGGGCCCTATTCTCTCCCTAATTACTCTTTTGCCCTCAATGTACTTAACAAATCTCTTTGGATTTTCTTTAACTCTATTTGCTGAAGATATCCATGTCTCCTGATTTCTTTCTTAAGTCTTATTTAAAAAAGCGACAAATTCCGTTTTGTTCCTCTCCCATTCCTCACCTCATCCCAGGGATTGAAAGATTGTCTTGAGCAACGTGCGGTTTTTTAAAACAGCTGCCTGGTTGCAGAATGTGTCTGGATAATCAGGCCCTGGTGGGAGAAGCTGATCGTGCTCCTGACCCTTGGAGCCTGGAAACGCATTGGATGGAGGATGGTGGAAAATGGACTACAACTGCGATCACACAATCTGAGCAGATGTTATCAACTATCAAAATTGCAACAAATATCCTTCTTTCTGACTCTGTGCTGTCTATTTCGGCTGTGTCTATCTGTTGTTATTGGTTTTAATTAATCTATTTTGGACGAAGCAAGAAGCTGCTAATCCCACTATTCACTGAAGCTATCTTGTTGCCATCACTACTTGCTTGTTGTGCCATTATCAATTCTCACACCTAATGAGTTATGATGCATAAACTACAACTGTAGTGTGTGGAAAGATGTCCAGCAGGACATGTTTCAAGATGACCCACTTCAACAAGAACTGACCTGTTTAAACAAGTAGACTTCACATAACATATTATGCTCAAGCTGAAAAGCTTGAGTTCTGTTTACACCGTTTAACCAACTCAACCGATGCCCCGGTTTCCTCCCACAGTCCAAAGGTATGTAAGGTAGGTGGATTGGTCGTGTTAAATTGCCTATAGTGTCCAAGGATGTGCAGGCTAGGTGGATTAGCCATGGGAAATGTAGGGTTATGAGGATACAGTGGGGATGGGTCTAGATGGGATGCTCTTCAGAGGGTCAGTGTGTACTCAATGGGCTGAATGGCCTGCTTCCACAGGGATTCTATGATTCTAAATATAATCCTACTGCCCTTATACTCTTTCTGCGGAGTCTGTCTGTACCTGACATATGTTTACTTTTATTTCTTGGCCATAGTCACAAATTCTCTAGTCATTCAGCATTTCTTACACCTACCAGCCTTGCCCTTCACATTGACAGGAACATACTACCTCTGAACTCTTGTAATCGTATTTTTAACAGCCTCCCATTTCCCAACCGTCCCTTTACCTGCAGATGGCATCCCCAATCAATGTTTGAAAGGTCCTGTCTAATACTGTCAAAACTGAGCTTACCGCAATTTAGAACTTTTAACTTTTTGATCAGTTCTATCCTTTTTCCAGAACTAATTTAAAACTATTAGAATTATGATTACTTAACCCAAAGTACTCACCAAGTGACACTTCAGACATTTGTCTTGCCATATTTCCTAACAGAAGGTCTTGTATTGCTCCGTCTGTAGTAGGTATGTTCACATATTGAATAAGAAAGTCTTCTTGTACACTCTTAATGCATTTTAGAAGGTGGTGGTGAGTTACCTTCTCGAACTGCTACAATCTATGTGCTGTAGGTAAACTCACAATGCCATTAAGGAGGGATTTCAAAGATTTTGACTCAGTGACAGTGAGGGGACAGTGATACATTTCCAAGTCAGGATGGTGAGTGGTTTGAAGGAGAACTTGAGGTTTGTGTGTTCCTATGTATTTGCTGCCCTTCTCCTTCAAGATGGAATTGATCATGGGTTTTGAAGGTGCTATTTAAAGATCTTTGGTGATTTTCTGCAATGCATCTGTAGACAGTACACACTGCTGCTACTGATTATCAGTGATGCAGTGACTGAATGTTGGTGAAAGTGATGCCAATCAAGCAGACTGCTTTTGTTTTGGCTGATGTCAAGCTTCTTCATCCAGGCAACTGGGGAGTATTCAATCACACTCCTAACTTGTGCCTTGTACATGGTAGAAAAGCTTTGATGATTCAGGAAGTGAGTTACTCATTGCAGTACTCTTAGTCTCTGACCTGCTATTGTCACCACTGTACTTATATGGTGAGTCCACTTCTGCTTTTGTCAATGGTAACCCCACCCCTCCTCCCAGAAATTGATAGTGGGGGACAAGCATGATTATTTGATCAGAATCCAAGTACAAATTATAAAGCTATGCATGGTATTTGGCAAAGTAATTAAGCCAAATTCAAACCAATAAGTAGAATTCTAGTATTTGAATGCTTACCTCCATATCATTTATTTTTTGTAGACAGAAATGGTTGAGCCTGAAGAGGACATAGTATTTCCAAAGGCTGAAGTTCACCACTGGGTTTCCCTGAGAACTCACAGTGAGCTGGTCTAATCGGCGGCCCAGTGCTAGAGCATTAAACTGCTGCAACTTGTGAAGATTTGTATCTTGGAACTTTAAGTGCTGTCAAAACAATTATAAAATTAGTATATTGTATGTAAATCTAGACACGACTGCTGTCATCAAGTGAAATACAAGTAGCTTAATTCTGGGAGAATAGGGCATTTCAAGACTTCAGCCCTGAATTTTGGTTTAGAGACAGGTACACAACCAAGTGCATGACAAGGCCTCCTTTTCTCCATAGATACCGTCTAATCTGCTGAGTCTTTCCAGTATTGTTAATTTGAATTCCACTATAAGTCAGTTCTGTGAGTAGGTAGATCCAGTCACCAAGCTTTCCACAGCAGTGGCTGCATTAAATCCAGATTAATGAATCAGCATTTTCTGAGAGTGATCACAATAATATGTGACCACAATGACTGAGTTATCACTTTTGAGACAACAAAATTGAGCAGCACCACTGTTACATGTGTCCAATATTGGCCAAAACATTATTTCCAAAACTTTACTTTTATTTCTAAAATCTAACAGTTCAGTAGGAATATCACTGAAATAACTGTGGGAATATCCTTACCAAAATATTTGGAAACTTAATCCTTAATCGTGGTAACACTGCTGCAATCTCATCAAAGTCTATGAACATGAAGGAGACAGTTGAGACAGTCCCAGCTGCCTGAACACCCCAGCTGCGATCCAGAGACTCCAGTGCACCAAACCCGTACAAGTGCAGTGTATCCCCCTCCAGTTCAGCCAGGTGAGAGTCTGCGATGGACAAACCTTGCACTGTACAAGTCAGTATCTCGTCAGGAGACCTGCAAATTTGCATACAATTTCAATATCATTCTCATTTCTTTGTTTGTTTAAATCTCTGAGCTGTGCAAAGGCTACATAGAACATGGTCAATTCCCGGAATGGCGGGACTATCTTACGTTGTAAGATTGGAGTGACTGGGCTTGTACACGCTTGAGTTTAGAAGGCTGAGAGGGGATTTGATTGAGACCTATAAGATTATTAAAGGATTGGACACTCTGGAGGCAGGAAGCATGTTTCCGCTGATAGGTGAGTCCCGAACCAGAGGACACAGTTTTAAAATAAGGGGTAGGCCACTTAGAACAGAGTTGAGGAGAAACTACTTCATCCTGGATACTTTCAAGACAGAGTTGGATAGAGCTCTTAAAGATAGTGGAATCAAGGGGATAAGGCAGGAACAGGATACTGATTGAGGATGATCAGCCATCATCATAATGAATGGTGGTGCTGGCTCGAAGGGCAGAATGGCCTACTCCTGCACCTCTTGTCTATTGTCTATGACACTATTAACTAGCAAACGCAAGCCTGAGAATTAGTCATTTTTCAATATTCCAGATATCAGATTAGGATACATTTTTACTGTATTTGTTCAGGAAGAAATTATAGTTCAGCAGTAGATTGAAGCCCAAAATGTTTTTTGTGGAATTTGACATAACCCAAAGCATACATGCAGAACTAGACTGAACTCATAGCATGCAATAAAAAATAAGTCAAAAAATAAAAAATAAAAAAAGTACAGAATTAGTTCAAAAAGACTTCAGTGCAACACTGGACTGAATTCCAGGTTATACTCTGCAGCACCACTTTTGAGTGTTGAGATTCCAGACCAAATTTATGCACAGATCAAGGGAACAGTAACTTTTCTTTAAAGTAAACTAAATGCAACAACCATAAGACTTACTAAGAAAATACAGCCACAAAATGCCATGGCTTTTAACAAAGAGTAACAAACTTTACTACACAATGTTAGAACAGTATAATCTATAATACTTGGATAATTTATTTCTAACATCCAGAATTAAAATCTTATAAATATGGATAATAGACTGTGATTGAACACCTTAACCGTCTGTTTTTAAACTCTCAGACTTGCAAAAAATTCCATGTTTGTCAAAACATTGCTAAAACCCATCATTTCAAGAGATAAACTAGGTACAATTCCCACATGAACAATACTATCTTCTAATTTACTTCATAAATTCCATACAGCCAAGCTATTAATACTTCCTATTTTATCAAACTATCTGGAGCACATATCATTTCATAAGCCAACATATATGAGTGATTGCCCGAGTAGTTCTCAAATATCAATTTGTTTACTTGTGCTGTTGGAAGTATAAGGAATCACCTTGTCCTTAAAACCAAAATCTCCACTACCTCTTGCAAACTGACTCATTATGATTGCATCAAAGAAGAATCCCCTTGATTATTGTGAGCCACATCATCCATTCTAGTAGGTTCTGAAGGAACATGTTTCACGTATGCCACTGTCACTATTTTAAAGCTCATTTCCTTCACCAATCCTGACTTTTCTGAATGCTCAAGTGTTCATATTACTCCCACCAGTTTCCAATTCCACAGTAACAGTTTGCTTTTACATACCTAGTTTTATGGCAGTGAAAACATACTGGTTTTCTAACTTCATTTTTATTCTCCAGATTATTATTTCTACTGACTGGGCCAGTTTCCCGTAAACCATATACCCCTAAGTTTTCTGCAGTCAGTTCATGTTTTCTTTCTCTCTTTGAAATTTTCTCTGCTGATATCTTTCCTCTATTGCCAACCTCTGTCTCTGCAGTTCAAATTCAAACATTTGCTTCTCTTTTTCAAGCTCAAGTTTTCTCATTTTCTTTTCTATTTCAAGCTGCTTCATCTGCAAATGAATTCAACCCAACTGAAGCTCTGTTCTGCCTGGTTTTGACTTCTTCAATCTAGGATACTGTGCTGTTATCTTTACTATTTCTGCTTAGCCTCAGCTTTTGACTCGAGTTCCAACTTTTCTGCCAATGCAATTAGTCTAGCCTTAATTTATGAAACTTACTCAGGGATAAATCTTTCATCTCCAAAGCAGTCATAGCAACTGACAAAAACAGTTTGGTTTGTAGAAAACTCTGTGAAAAAACAGCTATCCACTTTATTATCCAATGTTACAGTAAATAATAATATATAAATTCCTGTACAACATATTCCTAGCACCCAGAATTAACACGTGGTATATATGGGCAATAGAGAGTGATTGAATGCCCCACAGCACACTTCAAATTAACAAATGTGATCAAAACATTGAACCTCACAGAAGTTTTAGAACTCTTCATTTTTGCTGATCTGGCCTTGAAACTCTCTCTCAAGAACAACATCATCATAGACTGCCTCAAAGTCCACTCCTGTTGTTGATCATCCTCTAATCCTAGGATTAAAAAAATTGTAGGGTAGGGAGCCGAGGCGGTGGCATGGTAGTTCACTGGTTAGCACAACTGCCTCACAATACCAGGGTCCCAGGTTCAATTCCATGCTTGGTCAACTGTCGGTGTGGAGTTTTCACATTCTCTCTGTGTCTGAGTGGGCTTCCGCCAGGTGCTCCAGTTTCTTCCCACAGTCCAAAGGTGTGCAGGTTAGGTGGATTGGCCATGCTAAATTGCCCCATAGTGTCCAGGTTAGGTGGGTTAGCTATGGTAAATGCAGAGTTATGGGAATGGGGGAGCGGTTTGGGAATCTCTTCAGACGGCTGTTGCAGACTCGATGGGCTGAAGGATCTCTCTGTGCACTGTAAGATTCAATGATTTCATTCTATGACTAAGCTCCTGGACTCTAATACAGTATTCATTCACAAGCAAAATTCCAATCTTGAGTTGCTAGCTCTGCCTGGATCTCTTCCCCGTCACCAAGCTCAAATCTTGCTTAGCTGCATGATGCATATACTGATTGTCCGCTTTTCAAGCCCCCTCCCCCATTCTATCAGCTACACTGAAGCATTAATGCTTGCAGACTTCTTCTGATCCCTTCCCAGCTTTCCCCAACACACAGCCAGCAACCTTTCCACATTTTCAGTTCTCTGGACTTGTCAGAGTCCTGACTCCAACACTGAGCTACCTATTAATTCCTGGAATTGCTTTCTAGATTCAAAGTTTGTGCGAAGATTCGAGGAATAGGGAAAGAGAACACTTAAATGCGTGGCTACAGGGATGGTGCAGGAGGGAGGGATTCCGGTTTTTGGATAACTGGGGTTCTTTCTGGGGACGGTGGGACCTCTATAAACAGGATGGTCTACACCTGAACCTGAGGGGCACCAGTATCCTTGGGGGGAGGTTTGCTAGTGCTCTTGGGGGGGGTTTAAACTAACTCTGCAGGGGCATGGGAACCCAGATTGTAGCTTCAGGGTGCAGGGCCTGGAGTGTAGGGAGGTTAGGAACATGGCATCAATTTCAAAGGAGGGTGCCTGTAAACAGGAAAGTGGCTTGAAGTGTGTATACTTCAATGCAAGAAGTATACGAAATAAGGTAGGTGAACTTGCAGCGTGGGTTGGTACCTGGGACTTCGATGTTGTGGCTATTACGGAAACATGGCTAGAACAGGGACAGGATTGGCTGTTGCAGGTTCCAGGATTTAAATGTTTTAGTAGGGTCAGAGGTGGGGGTAAAAGAGGGGGAGGTGTGGCATTGCTTGTCAAAGATAGTATTACAGTGGTGGAAAGAACGATGGATGAGGACTTGCCATCTGAGGTAGTTTGGGCTGAGGTTAGGAATAGGAAAGGTGAGCTCACCCTGTTAGGAGTCTTTTACAGGCCTCCTAATAGTCCTAGAATCATTGAAGAAAGGATAGGGAAGGTGATTCAGGAGATGAGTGACAGTAATAGGGTGGTTGTTATGGGGGACTTTAACTTTCCTGATATTGACTGGGAAAGCTATAGCTCAAGTTCGTTAGATGGGTCAGTGTTTGTTCAATGTGTGCAGGAGAGTTTCCTGACACAATATGTAGACAGGCCAACAAGAGGTGAGGCCATACTGGATTTGGTTCTGGGTAACGAACCAGGCCAGGTGTTAGAATTAGAGGTAGGTGAGCACTTTGGGGATAGTGACCATAATTCGGTGATTTTTACTCTCGTGATGGAGAGGGATAAGTGTGTACTACAGGGCAAGAGTTATAGCTGGGGGCAGGGAAATTATGATGCGGTGAGGCATGACTTAGGATGTGTGGCTTGGAAAAGTAGACTCCAAGGCAAGAGTGTAAATGATATGTGGAGCTTGTTCAAGGAGCAACTATTGAGTGTCCTTGATAATTATGTACCTGTCAGGCAGGGAGGAAAGGGTCGTGCGAGGGAGCCGTGGTTTAATAAGGAATTGGAATCCCTTGTTAAATGGAAGAGGGCGGCCTATCTCAAGATGAGACGTGAAGGTTCAATTGGGGCGATTGAGAGTTATAGGGTAGCCAGGAAGGACCTGAAGAGAGAGCTAAGAGCAGCAAGGAGGGGACATGAAAGGTCCTTAGTCGGTAGGATTAGGGAAAACCCTAAGGCTTTCTATAGGTATGTTAGGAATAAAAGAATGACTAGGGTAGGAATAGGTCCAGTCAAGGATAGTAGTGGGAAGTTGCGTTTGGAGGCGGAAGAGATTGGGGAGACACTGAATGAATACTTTTCTTCAGTATTTACTCAGGAACAGGGCATTGTCGTCGATGTGAATACTGAGTCACAAATAAGTAGAATGGATGGCTTTGAGGTATGTAGAGAAGAGGTGTTGGAAATCCTGGAAAAGGTGAAAATAGATAAGTCCCCTGGGCCTGATGGCATTTATCCTAGGATTCTCTGGGAAGCAAGGGAGGAGATTGCAGAGCCATTGACCTTGATTTTTATGTCCTCTTTGTCTACAGGAGTAGTGCCAGAAGACTGGAGGATAGCAAATGTGGTTCCCTTGTTCAAAAAGGGGAGTAGGGATAACCCTAGTAACTATAGGCCGGTGAGTCTCACTTCTGTTGTGGGCAAAGTCTTAGAGAGAATTGTAAGGGATAGGATTTATGCACATCTGGATAGGAATAATGTGATCAAGGATAGTCAGCATGGTTTTGTGAAGGGCAGGTCGTGCCTCACAAACCTTATTGAATTCTTTGAAAAGGTGACGAAGGAGATTGATGAGGGGAAAGCGGTAGATGCGGTATATATGGATTTTAGTAAGGCGTTTGATAAGGTTCCCCATGGTAGGCTACTGCAGAAAATACGGAGATATGGCATTGAGGGTGAGTTGGAGGTTTGGATTAGGAATTGGCTGGATGGAAGAAGACAGAGGGTAGTAGTTGATGGCAAAGTTTCTTCATGGAGTGCCGTCATTGGGGTGTTCTGCAAGGATCTGTTTTGGGACCATTGCTGTTTGTCATTTTTATAAATGACCTGGAAGAGGGGTTAGAAGGTTGGGTGAGCAAGTTTGCGGATGATACGAATGTCGGAGGAGTTGTTGACAGTGAGGAAGGATGTGGCAGGTTACAGCAGGATATAGAGAAGCTGCAGAGCTGGGCAGAAAGGTGGCAAATGGAATTCAATGTAGCTAAGTGTGAGGTGATTCACTTTGGGAAGAATAACAAAAAGATGGGGTACTGGGCTAATGGTCGGATACTTGGTAGTGTGGATGAGCAGAGGGATCTTGGTGTCCATGTACACAGATCTCTGAAAGTTGTCACCCAGGTAAATAGTGCTGTGAAGAAGGCATATGGCGTACTGGCTTTTATTGGTAGAGGAATTGAGTTCCGGAGTCCTGAGGTCATGATGCAGTTGTATAAGACTCTGGTGCGGCCGCATCTGGAATATTGTGTGCAGTTTTGGTCGCCATACTATAGGAAGGATGTGGAGGCACTGGAACAGGTGCAGAGGAGGTTTACCAGGATGTTGCCTGGTATGGAAGGAAGATCGTATGAGGAAAGACTGAGACACTTGGGGCTGTTTTCATTAGAGAAAAGAAGGTTTAGGGGTGACTTGATTGAGGTGTACAAGATGATTAGGGGGTTAGATAGGGTTGACAGTGTGAACCTTTTCCCGCGTATGGAGTCGGGTATTACAAGGGGGCATAGCTTTAAATTAAGGGGGGGTAGATATAGGACTGAAGTTAGGGGTAGGTTCTTCACTCAGCGAGTCGTAAGTTCATGGAATGCCCTGCCAGTAGCAGTGGTGGACTCTCCCTCTTTATGGGCATTTAAGCGGGCATTGGATAGGTATATGGAGGATAGTGGGTTAGTATAGGTTAGGTGGGCTTGGATCGGCGCAACATCGAGGGCCAAAGGGCCTGTACTGCGCTGTATTCTTCCATGTTCTATTTGTAGCTCGGGTGCTCGTTGCTGTGGTTCTGTTCGCCGAGCTGGAAGTTTTTGTTGCAAACGTTTCGTCCCCTGGCTAGGCGACATCATCAGTGCTTGGGAGCCTCCTGCGAAGCGCTTCTTTGATGTTTCCTCCGGTGTTTATAGTGGTCTGTCCCTGCCGCTTTCTAGATTTTAAAAGCTCAGGGCTATTTAGCTTCTCCTGACTCCTCACTGAGTCCTCTCCACAATAAAGTCAGCTGCCTTCCCAGCAGTACAGCCAACTGGGCTACTCTTAACATGGATTCTGCTTCTGTGTCTTATTTATTGACTGTAATATTTGAACTCCTCTTCACTCATTTCAAACCTGAATGACCTATTGAAAACTTTGAAATAAACCACTCTCCTACTGCTGGGCACAATTGAATGTTATTAACATTTTGGAATAGTCGAATATAGCATCTTTGGAACTGAGTGTGCACCATTAAGGCTACATTCTCACAGAATGCTGGAAATGGATTTCATAACAGGTGCAATGTTGAATAAAATGTAATATAGCAATGGATTGAACAATAAAGAATATAGGATGCAATGAATCTAATCTCTGCATAATGTTCAGAGCTAGGACTGAGTGCTTGCAGTTCTGAGGTAAAAAAGTCAAGATTTATAATTAGTACAAATCTAATTTTGTTTGTAATTTACATTTGTATTTACATTAAACTGTAAACTTAAGTTTAAATTCTGAAGTTACCAGACTTAATCAGTGTTTAGTCAAAGCCTCTAGTGGAAGGGTCATACCGGACTCAAAATGGTTTATGTCTCTACAGGTGCTTTCAGCTCTGCTGAGTTTCTCCAGCATGCTCTATGTTTGTTTGGAAAAGATAATTTGTACTTGATCACTTTAATTCAGTCTATTGATGAAGAAATATAGAAGCTTGATGAAGAAATTGCAATTAATCTTGTCCATATGGATTTTACAAGAGTTTCTGACAAAGTTCCACATAAAAAGGCTTGTTAACAAAACAGAGCTTGACGAAATAGAACAGTGTCAGTTTGGATTTTAAAAAATTGTAAGGATAGAAAGCAGCAAGTCATGATTAATAGGGCTCTTATAAAATTTTAAAATTTACTGAAAATACCAAATTGGAAGTGTGCTGCAAGCAGTGAGAATGACATTAATTGACTGCAAAAGGACATGGAGATAGAACAGCAGACACAGTTTAACAGAGAAGTGCAAAGTGATGCCTTTGGCAAGGGGTAAGGAGAATAAATATAGGGTAATGGCACAGTTTAAACAGTATGCAAAGACAGACGGACTGGGGGTTCATGAGCATAGATCTTTGAAGGTGGCAGACATAATAAGTAAAACATGGGAGATTAGACTTCATAAATACAAACTGTATAAAAGCACTGAGGTTATGCTGAATATTTATAAAGCTCTGGTTCTGCCACAACTACAGTATTCAATCGATTCTAGTCACTACACTTGAGAAAGAATGTAAGGGTTGTTAACAATTGCAGAGAGATTTACCAATAGTGGTCCAGGAGTCAGGAATTTTAACTGTAAATTGCAGAAGCTAGTTTTATATTTGTGGGAACAAAGGATACTGAGGGAAGATGAGTTTGAGCTGTACAGGAGTATGTGGGATAGACAAAGAAAAGGGGTTCAATCAGCTGGTAGGTACAAGAACTATTCGGAGACAGATTCGGACAACTGATGCAAGGGTGTGAAGAGTTGAAGGATCTGTTAGAAAATAAACTAGTTAGACTCACTTCATATTGTCATAAATATCTCAGAAGACTGCATTCTTTGGGTGGTGTGGGTTCCAGACCAACCACTTAAAATATTAGTGGGGAATCATCCTTGCCAATGTTAGCAAATACACAACAATTCCATTTTTATTTGAATGTTACTTGGCTTGTGACAGGACTTCTGCCTGATTTGGGAGTCAGTCCACCTCACAGAGCTGCCTGATAACTGTATAGTCCCAGCAGCACCACTGAGAACAGTGTCCACATCTGGGACAACAGACAGTCCCCAGATTCAAAATATCAGAATCCCACGGCAGACACAACTTAAGTGAGTGAATCTAGGAATTTGGTTCAAAGTGGAAACTCAGTGGAAGGAAAGAGGTGCTTTAATAAAGTTTACTGCAAAAAGTAATGTTTCCAGAAAAAGGAGTGAGCAAGAGAGATTAAAAGGTGTAGATCAACAGTGCATGAGGAAAGCAGGAGAGAATAAAAGTCGTGGATCAAGAGATCTACCTGCAGTGAGACCAGTGGCAGTGACCTCACAAACTATAACTTGACACAAATGCAGGGAAAATAGCTGATTGATAAGTATCTTTAGTCACTGAAGTAAAAGTAAGGTCTTTATGTTGTGCTTAGGTCTCTAGTCTCTTTTTTCTCCTTTTATTTTCTTAAAAATAATTTGTTAAGTATAAAATTGATAGTGGTGTCAAAACATAATAACAATGATGTGTAAAGAATGGGGGATTCTTCATGTGCAAAGAGCAGGGCTACTAGAGCAATTATTTAATAATTTAAATAAAACTTAATAGTAATGGCAACACAGGCTCTGTGTTGCTGTGTAGCACGTGGACGATGTTAGATATCAAGATTATCCAAATGAACAGATTTGTAGCAAGTGTTTACAGATCAAGCAACTTTGGATCTGAGTTGGGGAGCTAGTGTCTAAGCTTTGGATGTTGCACTGTTGGATGTAGCTAAGGGGTAAGTTGTCAGAACACTTTGCTCCAGGAGGCAGTCACACTGTTCTAGCTAGGTAATTCAACCTTGGACTGTGATCAGGGACAGGATGGTTAGGGTTTTAGGGAGCCAGGGGTTAGCATTCAAGGATATTCGGCCCTTCAGATATCCAGCAGTTACAAGCTGTTAGAAGAGAGTGGAAGATGAGTAAATTGACCACTGCAACCATGATACAGGGAGTCATTAGGGGGCAGAGGAAGGGAAAAAATTGGAATGTAGTCGTCATAGGTGACAACATAAATAGAGGGATAGCTACTGATCGCTACTGCCATGAAAGTGAGTCCCAAAGACTGTGTTGCTTGTCCGGTGCCAGGGCTAAGGACATGTCCTCAGGGCTGGAGAAGAGCTCGGAGTGGGAGAGATTAAGAACATAACAATATAGGAACATAAGAACTAGAAGCAGGGGTAAGCCATCTGGCCCTTCGAGCCTGCTCCGCCATTCAATAAGATCATGGCTAATCTTTTCGTGGCCCGAGCTTCACTAACCCGCCCTCTCATCACAACCGTTAATTCCTTTGCTGTTCAAAATATTATCTATCTTAGCTTTAAAAACATTCAATGAGGAAACCTCAACTAGTTCACTGGGTTAGAGACAAAAAAAAAACTGCAGTGGCTGGAATCCAAGGTAGACAAGCAGAAGGATAGAAGAACACTGCAGTCCAGGCAGCGTCAGGAGGTGGAGAAGTCAACATTTTGGGTGTAACCCTGCTTCAGGACCAGAAAAGCACTCATTATCCCCACTCTTGCTTCCTGTTAGTTAACCAGTCCTCTATCCATGCTAATATATTACCCGTAAAGCCTTGCATCTTTATCTCACGCAGCAGCATTCAACTTAATTCAGTTGTCAATGTCTACATCGGTATCAATGACATTGATAGGACTAGAAAGGAGGTTCTACTGCAAGAATTTGAATAGTTTGGAGCTAAATTAGATAGCAGAACCTCCAACGTAATAATCTCATGATTTCTGGCTGAGCCATGGGCAAACTGGTATAAGGTAAATAAAGTCAAGGCGTTAAAGTCACAGGTAGATAGGATAGTGAAGAAGGTGTTTGGTAGGCTTTCCTTTATTGGTCAGAGTATTGAGTACAGGAGTTGGGAGGTCATGTTGTGGCTGTACAGGACATTGGGTTAGGTCACTTTTGGAATATTGTGTGCAGTTCTGGTCTCCTTCTTATTGGAAAGATGTTGTGAAACTTGAAAGGGTTCAGAAAAGATTTACAAGGATGTTGGTTGGGTAGGAGAATTTGAACTATAGGGAGAGGTTGTATAGGTTGGGGCTGTTTTCCCTGGAGCGTCGGAGGCTGAGGGGTGACCTTTTAGAGGTTTATAAAATCATGAGGGGCATGGATAGGATAAATAGACAAAGTCTTTTCCCTGGGGTCAGGGAGTCCAGAAGTAGAGGGCATAAGTTTAGGGTGAGAGGGGAAAGATATGGAAGAGAACTAAGGGACAACTTTTTCACGCAGAGGGTGGTACGTGTATGAAATGAGCTGCCAGAGGATGTGGTGGAAGCAAGTACAATTATAACATTTATAAAGCATCTGGGTGGGTATACGAATATGAATGGTTTGGAGGGATATAGGCCGGGTGCTGGCAGGTGGGACTAGATTGGGTTGGGATATCTGGTCAGCATGGACACATTGGACCTAATGGTCTGTTTCTGTGCTGTACATCTCTTTAATTCTATGACTCTATAAATATGTGGTTCAAAGATTAGTGTGGAAGGTCCACAACCGCGTGATGAAGGAGCAGCGCTCCGAAAGCTAGTGCTTCCAAATAAACCTGTTGGACTATAACCTGGTGTTGTGTGATTTTTAACTTTGTACACCCCCGTCCAATACCAGCATCTCCAAATCATGTGGAAGGAATGGGTTTCAGTTAGAATAGAAGAGGGCTATTTGTTGGACTTAAACCATCCTGGAATCAGTGTTATGGTAAATCAAATAACTAGGGCTGCAGAGTGGGTTTTAAACTAAGTAGAGGAAGGGAAGTGTGCTGAAGAGGAAATATGTAGCCTTACAAAGCAAACAATTTTGATAGCATTGCAAGACAGCTATTTATGTAATGATACCCAGAGTGAGATTGGAAGGAATAGGAAATGGTCCTTTACTTACAAATTAATCAGAACACAGTTACATGAACTGACAGAAAGGGAAATTCTGTGACAGTAAACACATTGATCTTGAGATGGGTGAGCAATGTTTGTGTTTTGGGAGCTAATTATAATTCTGGATTAGTGGTGCTGGAAAAGCACAGCAGTTCAGGCAGCATCCGAGAAGCAGTAAAATCGATGTTTCGGGCAAAACCCCTTCATCAGGAATACAGGCAGAGTGCCTGAAGGGTGGAGAGATAAAGGATACAAACTGTACATTTTAAGTTGAATGTTGGGAATGAGTCAAAATGTATATCTGCACTTCACTGAACAATTGTCATTTATCATAAACAATACTAATACAGATAAAAGAATAAGAATTTTCAACCTTTACAAAATATTTAGCTAGAAATCAGTAATATGCAAAACAAAATTAGACCTTACCTCATGTTATTGGACTTTTCAGATTTTGACAAGTCTTGTTTGTTGCTCTCTACTGCTTCCTTTTCAATATTGTTCTTTGGACTTAACGGGCTATGAAAGGATATGATTAAAAACAAGCAGTCCAGCACACTTTCAACATTGATTGTTTTATCCAAAAGTAATGAAATTCATTACTTATGTAGGGATAGACCAACTTCCACAATTTATTCATGGACATTTAATGGACTATGTACACAAGACTATAAGAAATGGGTACAGGATTAGGCCTTATGGCCCTTGAAGTCTGCTCTGTCATTCAATATGACTGCAGTTGATCTTCTGCCTCAAATCCAATATCAGCTAATGATCTCTTTCAAATATTCCAGAATGATCATAAAGCTACGTTCTCCCGGAATAGCACTGTGTTCTGTTCTGTGGATTCAAACAGACTTGCTACTTTCCAGGCCAAATACTGAAACTGAGGGGAAAAAATAATGAAACTAGAAAATCTAAACTATGTCCCGAGGAAAAAAAACTATCAAAAAATGAGCCAAATAAGTTTATATTAAAACCAAAAAAGAGGTGCAACTGATAAAATTTACAAAGCTTCAAGGCCCATAATAATTTTTTTTTATCTAACCTTCTCTCCCATCTCACCTTTTCTTCATCTCACTGTTCTGCTGCACTATAGGTTTTGGCCCTTAATCAAAGTTCCTCAGTCAAAAGAATGCATACCTTGATTCATTCGGCCATAGCTCCTGTTCATGTTCATTGATGTGATATGGTTTATGAATACCCAGAGATTTCACTTGTTCCTGTTGTGCGTCCTTGATGGCGGCAACTGTCTGCTGGATCTCCCACTGTCTGGCAGCATTACTGATAGCCAAACGACGTTTCTCCTGTAAAACAAGAGTGAGTAAGACAACAAAGATGATGTAGAGAATATTGTTTAAGAAAACCCATTCACTTCTTTACATTACATAAGGCATATGTTTATCATGTCTAATGTCAGCAGGGTTCATTACAGCTAATGAATTACTTTTTGAAGATTTGCTGTTGTACAGTAGAAAAGATTGTCAAATAATTTGCATTCAACAAGCTCCCTCAAACTATAATGAGATAAATAACCAGATCATTTATTTTATGCATATTGTCATAGGAATTAATGTTAGCCAGGATAGGAAGAGAATTCCCTTGCTTTTCTTTGATCAGTGCTATTGTATCCTTCATTTACACCTGAGTTGGTATTCAGGCCCTTAGTCTAGCTAATACAGCACTCCTTCATGGGTAGTAATCCACTTCCCTTCCATCTTATTTAATTCTATTTGTGTCCAGCAATGTGCAGACTAGCTGCATTAGCCATGGGGAATGCAGAAGTAGGGTAACAGGGTGGAGAGCTCTTTGGAGAGTCAGTATGGACTTGATGGGCCAAATGGCCTGCTTACAGAGTGCAGGGATTCTACGAATCCTTGAGCTGGCTTCCTGCACACCATTCATCGCTGGATCTTCAAATATAATGACTGGTGGGACCAATGCTAGAGGTTGCTGCAATCTCAGAGTAACTCACAGTGAAACAACATTGCAAAGTTTGAAACATTTGCTCATTATTAATGATCTGAGATGAAGTCAATACAACAATAAGTGATAATAAATTACACCCTAATTACTCTGGAACAACATCAAGATCCAAATTACTCCTGACCTTTTAAACTACACCAGACATTTATCCAATCATGACTTAGAAATTTTTTTTGCTGTTACTTCGCTGTCACTAGGTCATGATCTTGCAACTCACTTCCTAATAGCACCATGGGTGCACCTCCACCACATATATTGCAGTACTTTGGGACACCTCACCATAACCTCCTCCAAAGTAATTGGGGACAAGTAACATTTGCTGGCCTTGTCAGCCTCATGGACATCTCATGAACACATTTAATAAAAACCTTGCTTGAATACACATAATAATTCATCATGGTGATGCTGTAGATATCTCAAAACAAACATTTTATAAGTGTATCACAGTTTTAGCATAGAATTTAAAACATCCATGCCTTAAGTTTAAAATGTTAAAATTAGTTGAATTTCTGAACATTTGGATACTAAAGTGCCATGAATTTCTATGGGCCATACCAACTAAAATCTCCATTGAGATGGTTTTCCTGACAATATTGTTGGATATTAGGGTCCCTTAAAACTGAATTTCTCTAGTATATATTGTCTAGAATGAGATTACATTAAACAGTTATCACAGCAATACTTCACAAAATTCAGAATATGAAAAATAAAGGAAGCATGAAATGTGGAGGTCATGATGCTCATTGAACCAGCATCAACAATTAATCTAGCGCTAAAAGCAGCCTGGATGTAGATTTGCTCGCTGAGCTGGAAGGTTCGTTTGCATAGCAGCCTATTATCAAAGTGTGTTGTTTCCGAAAATAAGTATTTCATCTTAGAAAGAATAGTAAATTAACCCTCAAATGCAGGCGGACAAGAGGACAACATCATCCAATGTCATGACTGGCTGTCCTATGTCAATTTGTCAAAAGCATTCAGACAATTGATTGACATGGCATAAGCTACCTGCCCCAGTAAATTTGATATGACAATAAGTGCTCAGGCAGAGGGGCATTTGTTTTGGACAGTTCTTATCAGCAGACCTTGTAGGCAGCAGTTTTCATCAGGTGATTCCCAGACAGCAGTCTTCATCAAGCAGTCCTCAACAGACACATGGAATACAGACAGAAGTGAAGGAAGACCGAAGGAAGAGTTCCCCCTCACCTCGGCTAAAGAGCAGGATGTTGCCCCCACAACTTTAACAAGACCAAAACATTCCATGCTGACAGCCTGTGTGTCCTCTAGTATCAATGAACTATTTCCATTTGTCATGGTTGTGTACTTTCTTTATCTCATTAACTAATGCAACATATCTCAACTGCTGCATCATATCTAAACTGCTGATGAACAAGTTTAATAAACTATCAGAAAATTACTTACAAATTATTGACTGCCTATATTAGGTATCTGTGAACATGAATCCAGAAAATCAACAATATGAAATAACTAGCTGATTTAAACTGAAGTATGGTTGGTGGCAGGTTCCATTGGAATTTCCTACTAGTTAGCTAGAGAATCATAGAGTCATAGAGATGTGCTGCATGGAAACAGACCCTTCAGTCCAACTCGTCCATGCTGACCAGATACCTCAATCCAATCTAGTCCTACCTGCCAGCACCTGGCCCATATCCCTCCAAACCCTTCCAATTCATATACCCAACCAGATGCCTTATAAATGTTGAAATTGTACCAGCCTCCACCACCCTCTGCGTGAAAAGGCTGCCCCTTAGGTTTCTTTTATATCTTTCCCCTCTCACCCTAAACCTATGCTGTTTAGTTCTGGACTCACCCACCCCAGGGAAAAAACCTTGTCTATTTACCCTATCCACGCCCCTCATGATTTTATAAACCTCTATAAGGTCACCTCTCAGCCTCCGACGCTCCAGGGAAACAGTCCTAGCCTACTCCACTTCTCCCTATAGCTCATATCTTCCAACCCTGGCAACATCCTTGTAAATTTTTTCTGAATGCTTTCAAGTTTCACAATATGATTCTGGGTAATCCAAGATGGAGGACGGGAAATATTTCTGGCTGTAAGAGCTGCTCCTTTTTTAGAGGTATTTTAGGTGCTGGAGGTGATTTCCTTGAATTGCAGGAGCAGCAATTACTGTTTTATATGCTGTTGCATTGTTTTGGAACTTTGGAAAAAAAAGTAAAACAACAGCAGTTTTAAAAGGGAGAAGAAAGCACATGGTGAGGACAGTGCAGGAGAGAGAGAGAGAGAGAGAGAGAGAACCTGCACAATTACCGCCTTTGCTGTTTGAATTCGTGTATTGCTGGACATTGGAGTGCATCTGGGAAAATTATCAAACAGTGAAATTCACAACTAATCTTGGAGGAACTGTTGGGCAAAGTTCACAGCACAGAATCAGATAACTTAATTGTTGTTTTAAGTGGCCTACAGAGAATCTGCAGTAGTGAGTAGAGTAGGTTCTTTCTTGATTATATGTTTTTGGAGATATGTCTCTTGACTAAACTTAAAATATAAGCCATAACTATTAATTTAACCTGGGGCAGTGTTTGTAGAGGAATAAGACGGTGTAATTTTCTGGGTCTGTAGATTGTGAAGGAGCAAAAATGGCCTTTGCAGTGATATGTACTTCTTGTCAGATGTGGGAGCTTAAAGAGAGTTTAAGGGCTACTGCGGATTATATCTGCCATAAATACTGCTGGCTGCGAATCTTATCAGATCGAATGGATTGGTTGGAGAGACAGTTAGAAGCGATGAGGAATTTGCAACAGCAACAGTATGTGATGGATGGCAGTTATAGGAAGGGGGGAAGTCTCAGATACAGTCATAGAGATGGGTTAACTCCAGGAAAGGTAAGAGAGGTAGGCAGCCAGTGCAGCAGTTTTTTGTGACTATACCCATTTCAAACAGGTATGCTGTTTTGGAAAATGTAGGGGGTGATGGATTCTCAGGGGAACGTAGCACGAACAGCCAAGTTTCGGGTATGGAGACTGGCTCTAATGCAACGAGGGGTACGTCGGGTTCCAAGAGATCAATTGTGTTAGGGGATTCTCTAGTTCGAGGTACAGACAGACGTTTCTGTGGCCAGCAGCGAAAAAGCAGAATGGTATGTTGCTTCCCTGGTGCCAGGATCAAGGATGTCTCAGAGAGGGTGCAGAATGTTCTCACGGGGGAGAGGGGCCAGCAAGAGGTCATTGTCCACATTGAAACCAACGACCCAGGAAGGGAAAAGGTTAAGATTCTGAAGGGAGATTACAGAGAGCTAGGCAGAAATTTAAAAAGGAGGTCCTCGAGAGTAGTAATATCTGGATTACTCCCAGTGCTACGAGCTAGTGAGGGCAGGAATAGGAGGATAGAGCAGATGAATTAATGGCCGAGGAGCTGGTGTATGGGGGAAGGATTCACATTTTTGGATCATTGGAATCTCTTTTGGGGTAGAAGTGACCTGTACAAGAAAGATGGATTGCACTTAAATTGGAAGGGGACTAATATATTGGCAGGGAGATTTGCTAAAAATGTGATGCTGGAAAAGCGCAGCAGGTCAGGCAGCATCCAAGGAGCAGGAGAATCGAAGTTTCGGGCATGAGCCCTTCTTCAGGCTCATGCCCGAAACGTCGATTCTCCTGCTCCTTGGATGCTGCCTGACCTGCTGCGCTTTTCCAGCATCACATTTTCAGTTCTGATCTCCAGCACCTGCAGTCCTCACTTTCTCCAGGGAGATTTGCTACAGCTGCTCGGGAGGATTTAAACTAGTAAGGTGGGGGTGGGACCCAAGGAGATAGTGAGGAAAGAGATCGATCTGAAACTGGTACAGTTGAGAACAGAAGCGAGTTAAACAGTCAGGGCAGGCAAGGACAAGGTAGGACTAATAAATTAAACTGCATTTATTTCAATGCAAGGGGCCTAACAGGGAAGGCAGTGGAACTCAGTGTATGGTTAGGAACATGGGACTGGGATATCATAGCAATTACAGAAACATGGCTCAGGGATGGGCAGGACCGGCAGCTTAATGTTCCAGGATACAAATGCTACTGGAAGGATAGCAAGAGAGGCAGGGTGGGGGGGTGGAGTGGCGTTCTTGATAAGGGATAGAATTACAGCTGTACTGAGGGAGGATATTCCCAGAAATACATCCAGGGAAGTTATTTGGGTGGAACTGAGAAATAAGAAAGGAATGATCACCTTATTGGGATTGTATTATAGACCCCCCAACAGTCAGAGGGAAATTGAGAAACAAACTTGGAAGGAAATCTCATCTATCTGTAAGAATAATAGGGTAGTTATGGTCGGGGGTTTTAACTTTCCAAACATCGACTGGGACTGCCATAGTGTTAAAGGTTTAGATGGAGAGGAATTTATTAAGTGTGTACAAGACAATTTTCTGATTCAGTATGTGGATGTACCCACTAGAGAAGGTGCAAAACTTGACTTACTCTTGGGTAATAAGGCAAGGCAGGTGACTGAGGTGTCAGTGGGGGAGCATTTTGGGGCCAGCGACCATAATTCTATTAGTTTTAAAATAATGATGGAAAAGGATAGACCAGATCTAAAAGTTGAAGTTCTAAATTGGAGAAAGGCCAATTTTGACGGTATTAGGAAAGAACTTTTGAGAGCTGATTGGGGGCAGATGTTTGCAGGTAAAGTGACAGCTGGAAAATTGGAAGCCTTCAGAAATGAGATAACGAGAATCCAGAGAAAGTATATTCCTGTTAGGGTGAAAGGAAAGGCTGGTAGGTATAGGGAATGCTGGATGACTACAGAAATTGAGGGTTTTGTTAAGAAAAAGAAGGAAGCATATGTAAGGTATACACAGGATAGATTGAGTCAATCCATAGAAGAGTATAAAGGAAGTAGAAGTATACTTAAGAGGGAAATCAGGAGGCCAAAAAGGGGACATGAGATAGCTTTGGCAAATAGAATTAAGGAGAATCCAAAGAGTTTTTACAAATATATTAAGGACAAAAGGGTAACTAGGGAGAGAATAGGGCCCCTCAAAGATCATCAAGGCAGCCTTTGTGTGGAGCCGCAGAAAATGGGGGAGATACTAAATGAGTATTTTGCATCAGTATTTACTGTGGAAAAGGATATGAAAGATATAGACTGTAGGGAAGTAGATGGTGACATCTTGCAAAATGTCCAAATTACAGAGGAGGAAGTGCTGGATGTCTTGAAACGCATTAAAGTGGATAAATCCCCAGGAACTGAACAGGAGTACCCTAGAACTCCTTTGTAATATGGACATTTTTCAAGATGTTACCATCTATTTCCCTACATTCTATATCTTCCATGTCCTTTTCCACACTAAACACTAATGCAAAATACCCATTTAGTAATATGATATAAGCAACCTTTAGACTTCAAAGTAGCATCAAGGACATTTCAGTGATTTTATGTAGCCAGACAGGAACATAATCCCTATTCTACTAAGCAAAAAAGGAGGGTGATAAGAATAACTGTTGCCAAAGTTAGTTCATATACTTGAAAAGTATATGACATGACTCAGTGGCTTGCTGAGTCACATTAACAGACAGTTAAAGGCAACCATGTTGGTGTAAACTATAGCACATATCAACTAAAAGATGCAAGAATGACAGGTTTCCTTGCCTATTTGGTTTTAGAACAATCTGAAGGTGCATGGGCACTTTCATGGGTTCTAGCCTTTTATTTCCAGATTATGTCCATTTTTGTAATGTTGTTGTCAAGTGTTGCAGGAAATCTTTCTACGCTAAAAGTACTAAATAAACTCATACTATTTCAGAACCTGCTTGGTATTACAGCTCATAAATTGCTGGGCTTCTTATATTGATATTTGTTGAGTACTACATGAAAACCATAGTGCTTCTCTTAGAGCTATGTCCACAACAGGTTACAAAGTGCAAAGATAATACTTTGACATAGCCGCTACACTTGGATTTATACTAACACTAAGCCTGACTACACTATCTCTTAAATATTCATAAAATAGGAGTACAATATTAAAAAATCCTAAAAGCCAGAAACAAATTTCTTTTGCAGACCTGTTTAGATTAATTGATTAAATACATGTCTTGACCATATTATTACCAGAATGGAAGGATTCTGCATGCAACATTCTCATAATTTATTTTAACTGAAGACTAACTAATATTTAGTCTTTACCTTCAGAATTGCCTGTTTGTGTATTTCACGTTTTTTGTCATCTTCTTTTCTGGCCATGACTGATGCCATTCTCCTCTCTTCCTCCTGAAAATAAGCATCATAAATGAAAATGTATTTGTCACCTTTAAAACAATTTGATAGATAGTCATTATAAGGGGCAGTATATCAATGAACAATGGAGAGTACAAAACTGGTGGTCACTGCGATATTACAACAGCACTGTGATTAATACCAAAACGAAACTAAAACATTTATATTTGAAATATTCAATTCTATGTCATCTTTTATTGAATGTTTAATTAAACGTGGGCTGTGGTAATGAAATACTTTTCATTTTTAAATTTTTTATCAGTCACAGATTACGCATAGCTAGA
The DNA here is from genome assembly GCF_037043375.1 of Chiloscyllium plagiosum. Taxonomy (NCBI): domain Eukaryota; kingdom Metazoa; phylum Chordata; class Chondrichthyes; order Orectolobiformes; family Hemiscylliidae; genus Chiloscyllium; species Chiloscyllium plagiosum. The sequence goes on from NW_028270180.1 coordinate 81,030, forward strand.
TTTGGATGTTAAAGTTCCCAGTAATTGCTTCATTAAATCCTCCCAAGGTCAGGTACAACATAGGCCAATAGAAAATTGAGATATCCTCTAATTCTGTCATCAAACTTTCATGATTTAGATATCTTCTATGCTTAAAAATACTGTATTGAGATACGGAGCATGGTTCACTGTGCTTGAACATATCCATACCAAAGTCAACAAGTGTGGAACTGGACAAGCACAGCAGATCAGGCAGCATCCAAGGAGCAGGAACACAGAACATACAACTAGAACAGTACAGCACAGTAGAGGCCCTTCGGCCCTCGATGTTGTACCAACCTTATATCCTATTCTAAGATCAAACTAACCTACATACCTTCATTTTACTATCATCCATGTACCCATCTAAGAGTCGCTTAAATGTCCCTAATGTATCTGACTCTACCAACACTGCTGGCAGTGCATTTCAGGCACCCACCACTGTCCTAGTAAAGAATATACCTCTGACATCTCCCCTGAACCTTCCTCCAATCACCTTAAAATTATGCCCCCCTGTGATAGCCATTTCTGCTCTGGGAAAAGTTCTCTGACTATTCACTCGTTCTAAGTCTCTCATCATCTTGTGCACCTCTATCCACTCACCTCTCTTCCTTCTTTGCTCCAGTGAGAAAAGCCCGAGCTTGCCCAACCTTTCTTCATAAGACATGCCCTCCAGTCCTCTGCACCCTCTCTAAAGCTTCCACATCCTTCCTATAATGAGGTGACCAGAACTGAACACAATATTCCAAGTGTGGTCTAACCAGGGGTCTATAGAGCTGCAGCATAACCTTACAGATCTTAAACTCAATCCTCCTGCTAATGAAAGCCAACACATCATATGGCTTCTTAACAACCCTATCAAATTGGAAGGCAACTTTAAGGGATCTAGGGACATGGACCCCAAGATCCCTCTGTTCCTCCACACTGCCATGAATGCTACCTTTAACTCTGTATTATGTATTCCAAATCGACCTTCCAAAATTAATCACTTCACATTTTTCCAGGTTGAACACCATCTGCCACTTCTCAGCCCAGTTCTGCATCCTGTCAATATCCCAGTGCAACCGACAACAGCCCTCCACACTATCCACAACTCTACCAACTTTTGTGTCATTCATAAATTTACTCACCCACCTTTCCACTTCCTCATCCAAGTCATTTATAAAAATCACAAACAGTAGAGGTTCCAGGACAGATCCCTGCAGAACACCACTGCTCACCAAGCTCCTGGCTGAATGCTTGCCTTCAACCACCACCCTCTGTCTCCAATGGGCCAGCCAATTCCATATCCAGACAGCCAAATTTCCCTGTATCCCATGCCTCCTTACTTTCTGAATGAGTTTACCAAGGAGAACCTTTTCAAATGCCTCGCTAAAATCCACATACACCACATCCACTGCTCGGCCTTCATTAATGCGTTTTATCACATCCTCAAAGAATTCAGTAAGGTTTGTGAGGCATGTCCTGCCCCTCACAAAGCCATGCTGACTATCTCTAATCAAACTATTAGAGATTTCATAAATCCAAGTAATCATAAATCCAGTCTCTCAGAATCCTCTCTAATAATTTGCCCATTATAGACGAAGACTGATGGGTCAGTAACTCCTAGGATTATCCCTAATCCCTTTCTTGAACAAGGGAATAACATTTTCCACTCTCCAGTAATCTGGCACGACTGCAGTGGACAGTGAGGACTCACAGATTATTGCCAAAGGCGCAGCAATCGCTTCCCTCACTTCCTGTAGTAACCTTGGGTATACCCCATCTGGCCCAGAGGACTTATCTTTCAAACTTTTCAGCACATCCTCCTTCTTAACATCAACTGTTTGAGCATATCAGCCTGTTTCATGCTGTCATCACAAATGTCAAGGTCCCTCTCACCGTGAATACTGAAGTAAAGTACTCATTAAGGATTTCCCCTACCTCCTCAGAGACCAGGAACAAGTCCCCTCCATCATTTCTGATCGACCCTACTCTCACTCTGGCCATCCTTCCATTACTCACATAAGTGTAGAGTGCCTTAGGGTTTTTCTTAATCGTACCCGCTAAAGCTTTTCCATGCCCCCTTCTAGCTATCCTAATTCCACTCTTTAGTTCCTTCCTGACCACTTTGTAACCCTCTAGAGCCCTGTCTGATCCTTGCCTCCTCAACCTTAAGTAAGCTTCCTTCTTCCTCTGACTACATGTTTTATATTCCTTGCCACCCAATGTTCCTTCACCCCACCATCCATGCCTTAGTGGGACAAACTTATGCAGCACTACCAGCAGGTGCTCCCTAAACAACCTCCACATTTCTTTTGTGCATTTTCCTGAGAACATCTCAGAAAACACGTCAAGATACCTTTGGGTGGCACAGTGGCTCATTGGTTACCATTGCTGCCTCACAGCGCCAGGGAGCTAGGTTTGCTTCCAGCCTTGGGCGACTGTCTGTGTGGAATTTGCACATTCTCCATGTGTGGGTTTACTCCCACAATCCAAAGATGTGCAGTTTAGGTGAACTGGCCATGCTAAATCACCATAGCGTTCAGGGATGTGTAGGTTAAGGGCATTAGTCAGGGGTAAATATCAAATGATAGGGTTGGGGAATGGATCTCGGTGGGTTACTCTTCAGAGGGTTGGTGTAGACTTGTTGGGCTGAAGGGCCTGTTTCCACACTGTTCCAGGAATTCTAATTCTAATTCAAATCTGTTCCCAATGTAGGCGCCCCAGTTCCTATCTAATAGTATTATAATTCCCACTCCCCCAATTAAATAATTTTCCATATCGTCTGCTCCTATCCCTCTCCTTGACTATAGTATAGGTCAAGAGTTATGATCACTAACACTGAAATGCTCTCCTATTGAGAGATTTGAAGCCTGGCCTGATTTGTTGTCGAGCACCAAATCTAATATAGCCTCGCCTCTAGTTGGCCTATCAGGAATGTGTATAGGGCTTATTCCCCAAAGGTCAACTCTCCTGCTTTTCAGATGTTGCCTGACCTGCTGTGCTTTTTCAGCGCCATACATTTAAACTCTGACTCTCCAGCATCTGCAGTCCTCACTTTCTCCACATACATACTGGATTTTAGCAATTATCAAGATCATTTGCAATCTCCTCCATGAAATGTCTCAACTCTTGCATTATTCTACTTGCTAGTCCCCCACCTTGCACGCTCAGTAAACACCAGTGTTTGTATGCTGCATGTCTTGAAGTAAGTTCTACAGGCTGGCCTAGTTTCCTATTCCCCAAATTAAAATTTTATATTTTTTTTCTCTTAAAATGGCTTACCCTTGACAAATAAAATTGCAGAAAGCTGCAATACAAAGGTATTTGTGAGTACTTTTGTATGAAACACAGGAGGCGGAACAGTGGTTAGCACTGCTGCCTCACAGCACCAGGGACCCAGTTAGGATTCCAGCCTTGGGGACTGCCTATGTGGAGTTTGCTCATTCTCCCCTTGTCTGCATGGATTTCTGCTGGGTGCTCCAGTTTCCTCCCACAGTCCAAAGATCTGCAGATTAGGTGGATTGGCATTTGGAAATGCAAGGTTACAGGGATATGGTAGGAGAGTGGAGTCTGGGTGGGCTGTTTATTCAGAGGGTTGGTGTAGGTTGGATGGGCCAAATGCCTGCTTCCACATTGCAGAGATTCTATGATTCTGTAGGGATTTTACGCAGCAAATAATTAGAAGGCTAATGGAATGTTGGCCTTTATTTCAATAACAATAGGGAGGTATTACTACAATTGTACAGGTGCTGGTGAGACTACATGTGGGGTATTGTGAGGAGTTGTGGTCCCGTTATCTAAAGAAAGATAGCATTGCTCCATTGCTTCATCAATGACCTTCCTTCCATCACAAGATCAGATGTGGGCATATTCGCCAATGATTGCACAATGTTCAGCACCATTTGTGACTCGTCAGATACTGAAGGAGTCTATGTTCAAATGTAGAAAGATCTGGACAATATTCAGGCTTGGGCAGACAATTCTCAAATAAAATTTGCGCCATACAAATGCCAGGCAATGACCATCACCAATAAGAGACAATCTAACCAAGGCTCCTTGACTATAAATGGTGTTACCATCACCAAAACAACTATTATCAACAACATAGGGATTAGCTTTGGTCAGAAACTTAACTGTACTCATCACAGAAACACAGTGGCTACAAGAGCAGGTCAGAGGCTAGGAATACAGTTGCGAGTAACTCACCTCCTGACTCCCCAAAGCCTGTCCATCACCTACAAGGGACAAGTCAGGAATGGAATACTCCCCACTTACCTGGATGAGTGCAGCCCTAATAACGCTCAAGAGATTTGACACCATCCAGAAAAAGCCTGCTGAATTTGCATCCATAAGCATTCACTCTCTTCACTACCGATACACAGGTAGTGCACTGTGTACAAGATGCACTGAAGAATATCACCGAAGAGCCTCAGACAGCACCTTCCAAACACAGCAATTTTCATTTAGAAGATCAAGGACTTCCAGTAGATACATAGGAACATGACAACCTCAAGTTCCCCTCCAAGCCACTCAGCATCCTGACTTGGAAATATATCACTGTTCCTTCACTGTCACTGGGCCAAAACCTCAGAATTCCCTCCCTATTCCAAATTCTAGAGGAACTGATCCTGGATCATTGTGCTGTACACATTTCAATTTCCTCATAAGGGTGAGTTTATCAGCCAATCGGTGCTCAGGATTGGTTGGAGTCATATCAGTAGGTCCACAGAGTCATAAGACACATTGATTTGTAGAAAGCTACTGAAAAGAGGGATTTAGGGGTCCTCATTTATGAATCACAAAAAGTTAGTATCAAATTTCAGCAGGTAAAGGAAAGGCAAATGGAATGTTGTCCTATATTTCAAAGAAAATGGAATATACAAGTATGGAGCTTTGCTAAAATTGTACAAGGCATGGTGAACAATTTTAGGCACCTTATCTAAAGAAAGACATACTTGCATTCGAGGCATTCCAGAGAAGGTTCACTAAACTGATACCAGGTATGGACAAATAAACTTCTTATGTGGAGAGGTTCAGTAAATTGGGCCTGTACTTGTTGGAATATAGAAGAATGAGAGGCAACTTAATTGAAATATACAAGATTCTTAGAGCACTTGACAGGATAAACGTGGAAAGATTGTCCTGTTTGTGGGAGAGGTTAGGACCAGAGGAGTTGCAGATTTAAGATAGAGACAAAGAGGAATTTTTTTCTCTCAGGGTTGTGAATCTCGAAATGCTTTGCCACAGAGGGCTGCTGAGGCTGGATCATTAAGTATATTCAAGGCTGAGATAGAATTTTATTATTATCAAGGGAAGGTGATTTGAGGATTATCAGATCAGCTATGATATAATTGAAATGGCAGAGTAGATTCAATGGCTCAATGGTCTACTACTGCTCCCATGTCTGTGGCCTAAAGCATTGTACTGGCTCCAGTGTGAGGTTGCTGAACTCTTTGGAAGTGGAACAGCCAAAACTAATTGCTAACTTGGGATTCTGTACCAAGAGCTCCACACCAATTTCAGCTCAAGCTCCTAGCCTGAGCAGAATATTTTGCAACATATGAGTGATTCTTATCCTACAGATATTTTCTGATCAACCTGTTGAGAGATATTATTACACATCTCTGGAGCAAGTGGAACTTAATCCCGGGTCTTCTGGCCCAGAACTCACTGTGCCACAAAAGCCCTGCATCCGCATCCTTTTTTTTTCTTCTTTTTTCTCTATCTCACAGCACTGAATGATTTTTCTCCCCATCACAAAATCACCCATGCTACCATCCTTATCCTATACTCATTTTTAACCTCCAAATAAACTACTAAATCCCAAAGTAACAAAATTCTAGCCACAAACAGGATAAAAATTGAGTCAGAAGAACAGAATATTCCATTGCTAAAACAGAGCAGCTATGTGCAACAAAATTGGTAGACAGTGAATAAAGAACAGTACATCACAGGAACGCCCTTTGGCCAACACAGACTGCCTTTGTGCAATCTGGATCCCTCTATTCATTGCTTATTCATAAATTTGCATTTTACAAGTTTCTATTGTATCCGCCTCCTTCATTTCCACTGATAGCGCATTTGAGGCAACTTACCATTATCTGTGCAAAAAACCTGCCTCTCACATGATCTTTAAACTTATCCCCTTTTACCTTAAACCTATGTCCCCTAGTAAGTGACATTCCTACCCTGGGAGAAAGACTCCGACTATCCATTCTATCCACGCCTCTCACAATTTTATAAACTTTTATCAAGTAACCTGAGAACCTTCAACATTCAAATGAAAATAAACCAAGCTTGTTCAATCTCTCCTCACAGCTAATACCCTCCAAACTAGGCAACATCTAGGCAACTCTTTTCTGTACATCTTCCAGTAGACTGGAAATTGGAACTGCACACAATATTCCAAATGTAGCCGAACTAAATTTCTCTATAGCTGCAACATGACTTGCCAATTTTTATACTCTATGCCCTTGACCAATGAAGGCAAGAATGCATATGCCTTCTGATCACTTTGTCCACTTAGGTTGTCACTTCCAGGGCAGAAGTGGGTGCTGCAATTGCTGGAGATTAGAGTCAAGATTAGAGTGGTGCTGGAAAAGTACTGCAGGTCAGGCAACATCTGAGGAGCAGGAAAATCGACGGTTCAGGCAAAAGCTCTTCGGATGCTGCCTGACCTGCTGTGTTTTTCCAGCACCACTAATCTTCTTACTTTCAGGGAACTGTGGATCTGTACACCTCTGTAAGTTGATGCTACTAAGGTGTGACAAAATACTCTTCAGAACTTTATTAACTGTTTATAGATTGAAATAAGTAGCAATAACTCCATCTCAAATAAATTGTTAAAGCACAAAGAAAAACTTATACAGGAAGTGAAAGCAATTAGCTTTGTCTGGGAGAAGAAGGAGTTGAAGCTACATGAGCAAAATTGTTAATAAATGGCTGTCTTATGCCACAAGGACAAGTAACTGCCCTGCAGAAGAATTTAAGGAGTTAATCACAGGAAAGCTGTGTCTTCAAACAGTCAATGACAAATGGAACAAGGAATAAAGAAGCCACTTCTGATCACAAGGCAAACTGTAGACTTGATGGTTTAAGAGCCAAAGTCAATAATTTGAATGAAAGCATCTAAGAGGTCATCACTAATATCACAACATCGAAGGAACTGTAAAAGACTCCAACACCACAACTCTTCTTCAGCAGCCGATCGAAGAACAACACTGCATATGGATCAAATCCTGGACATCAGAGTCAGACACTGTTGGTTGGAATTGTAGCTAAATTTCAACATTAATTTGGTAATAGTTAGGTTGAGGCGTAACACTTAACTTGCTCACTTGAAGGGCCTTATTTTGGTTGCTACATGCAATAAAGTTAGTGTTTTAAAACTTGATTGTCTGGGGTATTTCTTAATAAGCAACCACATTAAAAATAATTTGGGGTGATTTACCCACAATAAAGGGTTCTGCTATTTACCAGATACTTCCCTCCTGCATTAGATCTCCCAAAATGCACCACCTCACATTTGTCCAGATTAAACTCAAACTGCCATTTCTCTGCTCAAATCTTCAGAACATAGAACAGCACAGCACAGGACAGTACACGCCCTTCGGCCCTCAATGTTACACCGACCTATGAAACCAATCTGGAGCCCATCTAACCTACACTATTCCATTTTCATCGATATGTTTATCCAATGACTATTTAAATGCCCTTAAAGGTGTCCAGTCTACTACTGCTGCAGACAGGGCGCTCCACACGCCTACTCCTCTGAGTAAAGAAACTACCTCTGACATCTGTCCAATAACTATCACCCCTCAATTTAAAGCTATGTCTCCTCGTGCTAGCCATCACTATCGGAGGACAAATGCTCTCACTGTCCATCTGATCTAACCCTCTGATTATCTTATATGTCTCAATAATACGTCTCAACCTTCTCTCTAACAAGAATAGCCTCAAGTCCCTCAGCTTTTTCTCATAAGAGCTTCCCTCCATACCAGGCAATATCCGAGTAAATCTCCTCTGAACCTTTTCCAAAGCTTCTACATCCTTCCTATAATGCGGTGACCAGAACTGTACGCAATACCCCAAGTGCAGCTGCACCAGAGTTTTGTACAGTTGCAGCATGACCTCGTGGTTCCGAAACTCAATCCTTCTACCAAGAAAAGCTAACATGCTATATGCCTACTTAACAACCTTATCACCCTGTGTGGCAACTTTCAGGGACCTATATACATGGACAATGAGATTTCTCTGCTCCTCTACACTACCAAGAATCTTACCATTAGCCCAGTACTCTTTATTCCTAGTGCTCCTTCCAAAGTGAATCACCTCACACTTTTCCACATTAAACTTCATTTGCCACCTCCCAGCCCAGCTCTGCAGTTTATCAATGTCCCTCTGTAACCTGCAACATCCTTTGGCACTATCCATAACTCCACTGACCTTAGTGTCATCCGCAAATTTACTAACCCATCCTTCTACGCCCTAATCCAGGTCATTTGTAAAAATTACAAACAGCAGTGGCTCCAAAACTGATCCTTGTGGCACACCACTAGTAACTGAGCTCCAGGATGAACACTTCCCATCAACCACAACCCTCTGTCTTCTTTCAGCTAGCCAATTTCTGATCCAAACCACTAAGTCACCCGCAATACCATGCTTCAATATTTTGTGCAATAACCTACCATGGGGAACCTTATCAAATGCCTTACTGAAATCCATATACACCACATCAACCATTTTACCCTCATCCACCTGTTTGGTCACCTTTTCAAAGAACTCAGTAATGTTTGTGAGGCATGAACTACCCTTCACAAAACTGTGTTGACTATCCCTAATCAACTTATTTCTTTCTAGGTGATTTTAAATCTTATCTGTTTTCCAACACGTTACCCACAACCGAAGTAAGGCCCACTGGTCTATAAATTACCAAGGATATCTCTACTCCCCTTCGTAAATATGGGGACAAAATTTGCTATCTTCCAGTCTTCTGGCACTATTCCTGTAGACAATGATGACATAAAGATCAAAGCCAAAGGCTCTGCAATTTCCTCCTTGGCTTCCCAGTGAATCCTAGGATAAATCCCATCTGGCCCAGGGGACTTATCTATTTTCACACTTGCCTGAATCTAGTCTAGTAGCCTGTACCTCAGTATTCTCCTTGACAACATTGTCTTTTTCCAAAGTGAATACTGACGAAAAATATTCATTTAGCACTTCTCTTGTCTCCTTGGACTCCACGCACAACTTCCCATAACTGTCCTTGATTGGTCCTAATCTTACTCTAGTCATTCTGTTATTCCTGATATATCTATAAAAAGCTTTAGGGTTTTATTTGATCCTATCTGCCAACGACTTCTCATGTCCCCTCCTGGCTCTTCTTAGCCCTCTGTTTAGGTTTTTCCTGGCTAACTTGTAACTCTGACGCACCCTAACTGAGCCTTCATGTCTCACCTTCACATAAGCCTTCTTCTTCCTCTTCACGAGAGATTCAACTTTTCGAGTAAACCATGGCTCCCTTGCTCAACCTCTTCCTCCCTGCCTGACAGGTACATACTTATCAAGGACACGTGTAGCTGTTCCTTGAATAAGCTCCACATTTTAATTGTGCCCACCCCCTGCAGTTTCTTTCCCCATCCTATGCATCCTAAATCTTGCCCTTCAGTATATACCTACTCCTTTCCATCACTTAAGTAAACATAACATATCACCAAAATGCTCACCTCCAAATCTAACACCATGTTGGGTTCATTACCCATTAACAAATCCAATGTGGCCTTGCCCCTTGTTGGCCTGTCTACATACTGTGTCAGGAAACTCTCCTGCACACATTGGACAAAAACTGACCTATCTAAAGTACTCGAACTATAATATTTCCAGTCAATATTTGGAAAGTTAAAGTCCCCCATAACAACTACCCTGTTACTTTCACTCCTATCCAAAATCATCTTTGCTATCCTTTCCTCTACATCTCGGGAGTTATTTGGATGCCAGTAGAAACACCACAGGTCCCTGATCCCTGAGAAACACCACAGGTCACAGGACTCTAATCTCCTTCCACCGCTACTTTCCGTCTTCTATGACCAAGCCATTTCTGTATTCATCTTATTGGCTCACTGCAAATCCCATGGGACTTCACCTTTGTATCAGCCTGCCATGAGAGACCTTGTCAATTTCTTGCTGAAGTACATATCAACAACATCTACTACCTTGCCCACATCAATCATCCTTGTTACCTCCTCAATAAAACTCAATCAAGACCGTGAGTCATGACATTCCTGCACAAAGCCATGCAGCCTATCGCATATTTTTCCAAATGTCAGTAAGTCCTATCTGTCAGAATCTTCTCCAATAATTTGCCTATCACTGACAGAAGTCTCAGTGGCCTATAATTTCCCTGATTATCCCTTTTGCTCTTCTTAACCAAAGGAACAACATTAGATAATCTTTGGCCCTCTGGGACCTCTCGTGATACTAAACAAGATACAAAAATTTCAATAAGGACCATAGCAGTTTCCTCATCTACTTCCCTCAATATTCTGGAATAGATCCAATCAAGTCCTTGGGACTTGTCTACCTTAATGCTTTTCAAAACACCCAACATCCTTTTCTATACTGACTTACCTAGAATTTCAACACACCTCTCCTAAGACTCACCATCGAACATGATTTTTTTCTTTGTGATTAGCAATCCAAAGTACCCATAAGGACCTTACCCACTTCCTCCAGCTCCAAGCATAAGTTCCCTCCTTTGTGCTTGAGTGGACCTACCCTTGTCCTGGCTACCCTCTTGCTCTTTATATTTGGATAAAACACTTTTCCTTAATCCTGTTTGCCAAAGGCATTTCATGGCCACTTTTAGCCCTCCTAATTCCTTGAGTGCTTTGCTGCTACTTTTGTATTCTTCAAGGGCTCTGTCTGTCTTCAGTTTCCTAAACCTAATTTATGCCTCATTTTTCTTTTTGATTAAGCTCTCAATTTCTCTTGTCATCCAAGGTTTCCAAATTGTGTGAAGTGATGGTGCAATGTTGTGATCAGGATAATTGACTCACTGTGATTTTTTTCATATCCAGCTGTCGGAGTTGCAGCATGTGTCGAAGAATTGTATGCTTGTACCATGACTCCTGAGCTATGGGATTGCCATCCAGGGTAACCTCCGAGAGTGATAAAGAGTCTGCCAGACAAGCAATGTCTTCAAACCTGCATTTAAAAAATAAATATTCATACAGAAAAAACCCATTTCAGATGAGTTAAGTCAATGAAAGATAGAAGCAATAAATTTATATGGAATGGGAAATGCATTAGAATCTATATTCTCTATGAGAATTAGAAACAAATACCATCAGTAACTTGTCGATTAAGAAAGAGAATTTATCAATTGTTGATAAATACCTTTATGGAAATAGCAGTCATTCCAGTTTTCTTTGATAATTTTCTCAGTTACATTGCATAAACTCAATAGGACTGGTGATCCATTGTGGCCGTTTACATACCATGATAATACAGGCTTAATCTAATCACAATCACTTCACACAACTAATAGTCTAATTTCCAAATTACAACCTCCATCACTTTGTTAAAGAACAAAGCTCTCTCACTTACTCATTTTAAAACAAAAAAATCGCTCATGGGATGTGGTGATGGATGACTGGGCCAGTATTTATTGCCTATCCCTTGCTGCCCTCAAAAAGGTGGCGATGAGTTGTCAGTGAGTTTGGAAGATGCTATTTAAGGAGCCTTGGGCAATTTCTGCAGCGCATGTTATAGATTATACTCACTGGTACTAATGAGAGGTACAAAGGAGAAAATGATTGTGGATATGGTGTCAAACAAGTAGACCAGTTTGTCCCAGATGACGTCAAACTTAAGTGTTATTGGGAACTTCACTCATCCAGGCTCGTGGGCCGTATTCCATCACACTCCTCACATGTACTTTGTGCACGATAAACAAGCTTTGTGGAGTCATCAGGTGAGTTACTCACTGTAGGATTCCTAGCATCTGACCATGTGAGAAAACTTAGAAACATCGAAGATAGGAGCACGAGGGTGCCAATTGGCTCTTTGAGCCTGCTCCGCCATTCATCATGATCATGGCTGATCATCCAACTCAACAGCCTAAAGTTGCTTTCTCCCCATTACCTTTGATCCCATTTGCCGCAAGTACTATATCAAGCTGCCTCTCGAATACACTCCACGTTATATTATCAACTACTTCCTGTGGCAATGAATTCCTCAGGCTCACCATTCTTTGGGTGAAGAAATGTCTCCTCATCTCCACCCAAAATAGTCTACTGAGAATCCTCAGACTGTGACCCGTGCTGGACACACCCACCACCGGCAACATCCCCCCTGCATCTACCCTGTCTCTTCCTGTTACAAATTTAAAATGTCTCTATGAGATTCCCCTTTATTCATCTGAACTCCAGCAAAAATAATCCTAACCTAGTCAATCTCTCCTCATACATCAGTCCCACCATCCCCAAAATCAACCTGGTAAATCTTTGCTGCACACCCTCAAGAGCATGAACATCCTTTTTCGGAAAAGGAGAACAGCATTCTAGGTGTGGCCTCACCAAGATCCTGTATAACTGCAACAACACACCCCTGCTCCTGTACTTGAAACCTCTCGGAATAAAGACCAACATGCCATTTGCCATCCTTACTGCCTGCTGCACCTGCATGCTTACCTTCAGTGACTGGTGCACAAGGACACCCAGGTCCCACTGCACACTCTCCTCTCCCAATTTACAGCCATTCAGGTAGTAATCTGCCTTTTTTTGTTTTTGCTTCCAAAGTGAATAACCTCACATTTATCCAAATTATACTGAATCTGCCATTTATGTGCTCACTCACCCAACCTGTGCAGATTATGCTGAAGGATCACTGCATCCTTGTCACAGTTCACACTTTCATCCAACTTGGTATCATCTGCAAACTTTAAGATGTTACATTTTGTTCCCTCATCCAAATCATTAATGTATATTGTGAATAGCTCGGGTCCCAGCACTGAATCCTGTGGCACCCCACTAGTTACCATTTTGAAAAGTATCTATTAATTCCTTTTTGTTTCCTCTCTACCAACCAGTTTTCTATCCATCTCAATACACCTCTCCCAATGCCATGCACTTTAATCTTGCACAATGATCTCTTATTCGGGACTTTGTTAAACACTTTCTGAAAGTCCAAATATACCACATCGACTGGCTCCCCCTTGTTAACTCTATTGGTTACATCTTCATTGGATTCCAATAGATTTGCCAAGTATGATTTCCCTTTTATAAATGCATGAAGACTCTGTCTGATCCTACCACTGCTTTCTAAATGCTCCGCTATAAAGTTCTTGATAATGGATTCGAGAGTTTTGCCCACTACTGATGTTGGACTTACTGGTCTATAATTTTCTGTTTTCTCTCAACCTCCCTTTTTGAATACTGAAGTGACATTAGCTACCCTCTAATCTGCAGGGACTGTTCTAGAGTCTATAGAATGCTGGAAGATAACCACCAATGCATCCACTATTTCTAGAGCCACTTCCTTAAATACTTTGGGACGTAGATTATCAGACCCTGGGGATTTATCCACCTCCAATCCAATCAATTTTCCCAGCGCCATTTCTCACTAAATCTTGCATTCTCCAACATTTCTGGTATCTGCACAGATTGGGTGAGTGGGCACATAAATGGCAGATACAGTATAATTTGGATAAATATGACGTTATTCGCTTTGGAAGCAAAAACAAAAAGGCAGATTACTACCTGAATGGCTGTAATTTGGGAGAAGAGAGTGTACAGTGGGACCTGGGTGGCCCTATGCACTAGTCGCTGAAGGTAAGCATGCAGGTGCAGCAGGCGGTAAAGAAGGCAAATGGCATGTTGGCCTTTATTGCGAAAGGTTTTGAGTACATGTGCAGGGATATGTTATACAGGACCTTGGTGAAGCCACAATTAGGATATTGTTTGCAGTTTCCGTCTCTTTTTCCGAGGAAGGATGCTCTTGCTCTTGAGGAAGTGCAGTGAAGGTTTACTGGGCTGACTCCAGGGATCGTGGACCTGACATATGAGGAGTGATTGATGAGGTTAGGATTGTCATCGCTGGAATTCAGACAATTGAGGGAGATCTTATAGAGACTAATAAAATTCTAACAGGACTAGATAGGGTAAATGCAGGGGGATGATCTCGATGGTGGGTGTGTCCAAAATTGGGGGTCACTGTCTGAGGATTCAGGGTAGACTATTTAGACCATTTAGAATGAAGGTGAGGAGACTTTTCTTTACCCAAAAAGTGGTGAACCTGTGGAATTCATTACCACTGTTTGTGGTCTGCATAAGTGATTTGCAGGAAAATGTCGCTGGTCTAATTAGTAAGATTGGTGGAGTTACGGGTAGTGAGGAAGATTGTCAGAGGATACAGGAGGATATAGATCAGTTGGAAGCATGGGCAGAAAAATGGAAGATAAATTTAATCTGGACAAATGTGAGGTGATACATTTTGGAAAGTTAAGTACAGGTGGAAATTACATAGTGAATGGCAGAACACTTAGAAGTATTGATATGCAGAGGGATCTAGGTGTGCAGTCCACAGATCACTGAAGGCAGCAGCATAGGTAAATATGGTAGTAAAAGAGGCCTATGACATGTTTGTCTTCATTGGAAGGAAATTGAATATAAGGATAGGCATGTTATGTGGCAGCTTTATAGAACTTTAGTTAGGCCACACTTGGAACATTGAATACAGTTCTGGTCACTAAACTACCAGTCGGTGTGGACGCTTTAGAGAGAGTACAGAAAATCAGAGGGTTAGATAGGGTGGACAGGGAGAGCCTTTTTCCAAGTATGGGGACGGCAAACACGAGGGGACACAACTTTAAAGTGAGGGGGGATAGGTATAAGACAGATGTCAGAGATAGTTTCTTTACTCTGCTTTTCGCAACAGAGAGCGGCGGGAGCTGGGCGGAAGTTCAGACGGAGCGCAAAGCCAGTCGGGAAGTAAGTGATTACTATATAAAGAACTTACCTCGACGCCAACGGTCTTTTCGCAACAGAGAGCGGCGGGAGCTGGGCGGAAGTTCAGACGGAGCGCAAAGCCGGTCGGGAAGGTAAGTGATTACTATAAGAGTGGGTGTGTTCTAAACCCCAGGTCCTACAAAGTAGGGTCTCCCTCCCTCCCTCCTCCTCTAACCTTTATTAAGAGTTCACAGACGTGCCACAAAAAGAGGGACTAAGGAAGTTTAGATCGAGGAGTGAGGCTTCATCTCAGGACTCTTTGACTAGGAGGGTGAGTGAAGTGATTACACCACAGTTGAAGAGGGTGAAGACATGACTGCCCAGCTGATTCAGTGCGCTACGTGCTTGATGTGGGAAGTCAACGACTCTGGTGTGTCTGGCTGGTATATGTGTGGAAAGTGTGTGCACATTCAGCAATTTACCGAGCATATTGCAGCGCTGACGAAAGAACTCGAAGACCTTAGGCTCATCCGAGAGAACGAGATCTTTCTGGACAAGACCTTCAACGATGTTATTACACTAATCATGCCAGAAGAGAGCAGAAGAGAGCAAATAATGAGGAAGGCAGAGAGGAGACAGGTGCAAAAGACCCCGGGAGAAGTACCTGTCAGGAACAAGTTGAAGCTTTTGGAAGCAGAGACTGATGACACTGCCAGTTCGCAAGGCGGCCACGTTTGTCAATCAAAAGTTGCCGCAGAGGCAGAGCGGAAGAGTCGGACATCACACAGAGCCGTGGTAATAGGGGACTCCATCGTGAGAGGAACTGACCGGGGTTTTTGTGGCAGCAGACGGGATTTAAGGATGGTGTGTTGCTTTCCTGGTGCTAGAGTGAAAGACATCACGGACAGAGTGCAGGAAATCCTCAAGGATGAGGGTGAAGAGCCAGAGATGGTGGTACATGTCGGCACTAATGATGTGGGGAAGAAGAGGAGGAACATACTACAGCGAGACTTCGGAGAACTAGGAAGAAGGCTGAAAAGCAGGACGTCCAAGGTGGTTATCTCCGGTTTGCTTCCAGTTCCTCGGGCTAGTGTGGCCAGAAACAGGGAGATAATGGACTTGAACGTGTGGTTGGGGAACTGGTGCAGGAAGCAAGGATTCAAGTTCTTGGATCACTGGGGTATATTTTGTGGTAAACATAAATTCTACAAGAGAGACGGCTTGCACCTAAATAGGTGAGGGACCAGTATTCTGGCAGGCAGGTTTTCTACTGCAACACCGCTAGATTTAATAAACTAAGTAGCGGGGGGGGAGGGGACAAGCTGGATGTTTAAAAAGGAATTTGAAGGGAAAGTTAGAACAAGAGAAGTCAAGAAAGACAACTGTATTAATGAGGCAAAAAACTCGGAAAGGCATCATTCTGGAAGGTTGAGTGAAATAAGGGTTGATGGGAAGGGTGAGAGCAGTAACAAATTAAAAATACTATACATGAATGCACGAAGCATTAGACATAAGATGGATGAGCTTGAGGCTCTTTTGGAAATTGGCAGATACGATATTGTGGGGATAACTGAGACGTGGCTTCAAGTGGACAGGGCCTGGGAAATGAATATTCAAGGATACACGTGCTATCGTAAGGACAGACTGACGGGCAGAGGGGGTGGGGTGGCCTTGTTAGTAAGGGATGATATTCAGTCCCTTGCGCGGGGGGACCTAGAGTCAGGAGATGTAGAGTCAGTGTGGATAGAGCTTCGAAATACCAAGGGTAAAAAGACCCTCTTGGGAGTCATCTACAGGCCCCCAAACAGTAGTCTGGATGTCGGATGTAAGTTAAATCAGGAGCTGAAATTGGCCTGTCGCAAAGATATCACTACAGTTGTTACGGGGGATTTTAACATGCAGGTAGACTGGGAGAATCAGGATGGTATTGGGCCACAAGAAAGAGACTTTGTGGAGTGCCTCAGAGATGGATTCTTAGAGCAGCTGGTGCTGGAGCCGACCAGGGAGAAGGCAATTCTGGATCTGGTATTGTGTAACGAACCAGAATTGGTCAGAGACCTCGAAGTGAAGGAGCCATTGGGAAGTAGTGACCACAATACAATAAGCTTCAATCTGCAATTTGAGAGGGAGAGGGTACAGTCAGAAGTGACAGTACTTCTGTTGAAGAAAGGGAATTATGGAGCTATGAGGGAGGAGCTGGCCAAAGTTCAATGGTGCAATACCTTAGCAGGGATGACCGTGGAGGAACAATGGCGGATATTTCTGTGTATAATGCAGACGTTGCAGGATCAGTTCATTCCTAAAAGGAAGAAAGATCCCAGGAGGAGGCATGGGCGGCCGTGGCTGACGAGGGAGGTAAAGAAACATATGAAGTTAAAAGAGAAAAAGTATAACATAGCTAAGATAAGTGGGAAAACTGAGGACTGGGAAGCTTTTAAAGAGCAACAGAGGATTACTAAGAAGGAAATACGCAGAGGAAAAATGAGGTACGAAGGTAAACTGGCCAAGAATATTAAGGAGGATAGTAAAAGCTTTTTTAGGTATGTGCAAGGCAAAAAAATGGTTAGGACTAAAATTGGGCCCTTGAAGACAGAAACAGGGGAATATATTACTAGGAACAAAGAAATGGCAGAGGAATTAAATGGGTACTTCAGATCTGTGTTCACTTGGGAAGACACAAGCAATCTCCCTGAGGTAACAGTGGCTGAAGGACCTGAACTTGAGGGAATTTATATTTGCCAGGATTTGGTGTTGGAGAAGCTGTTAGGTCTGAAGGTTGATAAGTCTCCGGGGCCTGATGGTCTGCATCCCAGGGTACTGAAGGAGGTGGCTCGGGAAATCGTGGATGCGTTGGTAATTATTTTATAGAGTTCAATAGATTCGGGGTCGGTTCCTGAGGATTGGAGGGTGGCAAATGTTATACCACTTTTTAAGAAAGGTGGGCGAGAGAAAGCAGGTAATTATAGACCAGTTAGTCTGACCTCAGTGGTGGGAAAGATGCTGGAGTCTATTATAAAGGATGAAATTACTGCACATCTGGATAGTAGTAACAGGATAGGACAGAGTCAGCATGGATTTATGAAGGGGAAATCATGCTTGACTAATCTTCTTGAATTTTTTGAGGATGTAACTATGAAGTTGGACGAGGGAAATCCAGTAGATGTAGTGTACCTGGACTTTCAAAAAGCTTTTGACAAAGTCCCACACAGGAGGTTAGTGAGTAAAATTAGGGTGCATGGTATTGGGGGCAAAGTACTAGATTGGATTGAAAATTGGTTGGATAATAGGAAACAAAGGGTAGTGATAAACGGCTCCATTTCGGAATGGCAGGCAGTGACCAGTGGGGTACCGCAGGGATCCGTGCTGGGACTGCAGCTTTTTACAATATATGTTAATGATATAGAAGATGGTATCAGCAATAACATTAGCAAATTTGCTGATGATACAAAGCTGGGTGGCAGGGTGAAAAGTGATGAGGATGTTAAGAGATTACAGGGTGACCTGGACAAGTTAGGGGAGTGGGCAGATGCATGGCAGATGCAGTTTAATGTGGATAAATGTATGGTTATCCACTTTGGTAGCAAGAACAGGAAGGCAGACTACTACCTCAATGGAATCAATTTATGTAAAGGGGCAGTACAGAGAGATCTGGGTGTTCTTGTACATCAGTCAATGAAGGCAAGCATGCAGGTACAGCAGGTAGTGAAGAAGGCTAACAGCATGCTGGCCTTCATAACAAAAGGAATTGAGTATAGAAGCAAAGAGGTGCTTCTGCAGCTGGACAGGGCCCTGGTGAGACCACACCTGGAGTACTGTGTGCAGTTCTGGTCTCCAAATTTGAGAAAAGACATTCTGGCTATTGAGGGAGTGCAGCGTAGGTTCACGAGGTCAATTCCTGGAATGGCAGGATTACCTTATGCTGAAAGACTGGAGCGATGAGTTTCGAAGACTGAGAGGGGATCTGATTGAGACGTATAAGATTATGAAAGGATTGGACACTCTGGCAGTAGGAAACATATTTCCACTGATGGGTGAGTGCCGAACCAGAGGACACAGCTTGAAAATACAGGGTAGACCATTTAGGACAGAGCTCAGGAGAAACTTCTTCACCCAGAGAGTGGTGGCTGTGTGGAATGCTCTGCCACAGGGGGCAGTGGAGGCCCACTCTCTGGATTCATTTAAGAAGGAGTTGGATAGAGCTCTCAAAGATAGTGGAATCAAGGGTTATGGAGATAAGGCAGGAACAGGATACTGATTAGGAATGATCAGCCATGATTATATTGAATGGCGGTGCAGGCTCGAAGGGCTGAATGGCCTACTCCTGCACCTATTGTCTATTGTCTACTCAGAGAGTAGTAAGGGTATGAAATGCTTTGCCTACATCGGTAGCATATTCGCCAAGTTTAAGTGCATTCAAATCGTCATTGGACAGGCAAATGGACGTACATGGAATAGTGTAGGTGGGATGGGCTTCAGATTAGTATGACAGGGCGGCGCAACATCGATGTTCTAAAAGGTTTACCAGGATGTTGCCGGGTATGGGGGATTTTAGCTATGAAGAAAGGTTGGACAGACTGGGTTTAATTTCATTGGAACTCAGGAGGTTGAGAGGCTACCTGATAGAAGTTTATAAGGATGCACGTTTTCTCGCTAAGCTGGAAGGTTTGTTTTCAGACGTTTCGTCACCATACTAGGTAACATCATCAGTGAGTCTCCGGTGAAGCACTGGTGTTATGTCCCACTTTCTATTTATATATTTAGGTTTCTTTGGGTTGGTGATGTCATTTTTGTGTTGATGATGTCATTTCCTGTGTTGGTGGTGTCATTTCCGGTTCCTTTTTCTCAGAGGGTGATAGATGGGGTCCAAATCGATGTGTTTGTTGATAGAGTTCCAGTTGGAATGCCATGCTTCTAGGAATTCTCGTGCGTGTCTCTGTTTGGCTTGTCCTAGGATTGATGTGTTGTCCCAGTCAAAGTGGTGTCCTTCCTCATCTGTATGTAAGGATACTAGTGATAGTGGGTCATGTCTTTTTGTGGCTATTTGATGTTCATATACCCTGGTGGCTAGTTTTCTGCCTGTTTGTCCAATGTAGTTACAGTTTGTTACAGTTCTTACAAGGTATTTTATAAATGACGTTCACCTTGCTTGTTGATGTATAGGGTTTTTTAAGTTCATTAGCTGCTGTTTAGTGTGTTGGTGGGTTTGTGGGTTACCATGATGTCAAGAGAACTGAGTAGTTTGGTAGTCATTTCTGAGAAGTCTTTGATGTAGTTTATAAGAAGATTATAAGATTGTGAATGGTACAGATAGAGCGGAAAATATGAGGCTTTTTCCCGGGTGAAGGGGTCAATTACTAGGAGACACAGGTTCAAGATGCAAGGGGTGGTGGTAGGGGGTGGATGTTAACAAGAGATGTGTGAGGCATGTTTTTCATACAAAGGGTTGTGAGTGCCTGGAATGCGCTGCCAGAGGTGGTAGTAGAAGCAGGCACAGCAGCAGCAATCAAGAAACACCTAGATGAATACACAAATAGGAAGGAAATAGAGGCATACGGATCCTATAAGTGAGGATAGTTTTAGTATGGAATGGCAAAATGTGTCTGAGAAGGCTTATAGGGATGAAGAGCCTGTTTCTGTGCTATATTGTTCTTTTTTTCAATGTGCCAAGAATCTAAAGCTTTCTCCTGTTTACCATTCTTTCCAGCCATGCATTTGCCTGCCACGTTCAATAAATCTGTCTCTATTGTTCTCTGAGAGAAAATTCCAAAGATAAATACCCTCAGAGGAAAAAAATACTTCATTTCTCTATCTTAAATAGGAGACTCTTTATTCTTTAAACTGAACGCCCAGATCTAATTTCTCCAGTCAAGGAAACATGCTCAGCATCTAATTTGTCGAGTGTTAGAACATGGAGGAGAACCCCTCTGTTAATAAACTCACCTCGCCTCATAATCTGTTAAAATATATGAGTGACAGAGAATTCCCAAATTCTACTACTTAAAGAAAATAATATCAATTTATACTTAACTCTAAAAATTAACATTAAACGATAACTGTTCACAACTCTAAGCCCTCATTTTCTTTTAACTGCTTATTACTTGCCTCCAACTTTAAAACAATATACTGTTCCAACAACACTTATTAAAATTACATCAATGTAATTTCAAAACCACATAGCCGCTGTCTTCTGCGGTGTCTGTCTTCTTCCAGCTGAAGACCTCCCTGGGTCATCTTCTTTCTTTTTACGGTGAAGATGTTTCATATGAAAAAGGTGCCTTTGATAGACAGTGTTTCAATCTTTTGAGTTTCTCTCTCTCTTTCTCTCAATGGTAGTTACTTTCTTGATGTCTGTTACTCTGTCTGACTTTCAAAATGCCTGCTTCTTTTTTGAATCCCCAACATGGCACATCTCATTGGTTCGATATTGGCAAAACAATAAATTCAAACTCAATTCGGTTTTAGTATCCTGAGACATAATTTAAACTGATTGGTTAAATTCGAATTGTTGTCAAAACAGCAATCAACTCAGGTATCAATTTCACAGCCAAATATTACATATTTTCAATTTTCAGTACACTCTGAGACTGCTAGATAGTCATACGACAGGTATTTGTAAGCTCTCAGTGCAAAATGGCACTCACTCTTTTCTAAAGGCACAGTACACACCCTCAACCTCATAACATAAGCCCACTAAAAATGATATGATTTAAATAAGATTACCTCTCATTCTTATAAATTCCAATGAGTACAGGCCCAATCTGCTCCACTCTTTCATAAGGCAACCCTTTCACCATAAGACTCAGCTCAATTAACTTTTCAGTGCACCTAAAATGAGTTTAGTTCTACACAGAAGTGTGGTGACCGAAGTAAACTGTTAGTATTAACATGAGGTCAATCACGAGGAGTGTAGCCAGCCATACTATAAGACCACAAGACCATAAGAAATTGGTACAGGAGTGGCTGTTCAGCGCCTCAAACTTGCTCCACCATTTAATACTCAGGGCTGATCCACTTTTTTACCCATAGATAACCCCTGATTACCCCTTCTGATCAAGAATCTGTCTATCTTAGCCTTAAATGTACACAAGAATTCTGCTCCCATAGTTCTCTATGCCAAGGAGTTCCAAAGACTCTCAACCCTCTGAAAAAATAGATTCCTCCTCATCTCAGTCTTAAATTCTTAATTCTGAGACTATTCCATCGTAGGAATTCACGATTTTGAACAACCCTATCAAATATTTTCTTAATCTTCCCTGCTTGAAGGAGAAGAACTTCTGAAATCACACTGTACAACTCAAGTCCTTCATCTCAGGTACCATCTTAGCAAACATCTTCTGCACTCTCTCCAAAGCCTAAAGTATGGTGCCTAGATTTTAAAACAGTTTTTCATCCAAGACTTAATCCATATTTCATAAATATTATGCTTAACTATTCTTTTTATTCTGTTCCTTCATAAATAAAGCCAATGAAGCCGTACTATTTTTAAACAATCTTTTCAATTTGTTTTGCATCCTCAAAGCTATGTGCACACATACTCTGGTATCTCTGCTCCTACGCTCCTTTAAAATTGTATCATTTACTTTAAACTACCAATCCTTATTATAATTGCCAACATTGAATTTTACCTGCCATTTGTCTATTATGGTACATCCTCTCCTGAAGTGTGCCATCCTCTACTGTTTCTACAACATTTGAGTTTTGGTGTCATATGTAAAATTTAAAAGTAAACCCTATTTATCAAGTCCATGTCATTAATATATATCTTAAAAAAGCATTGGGTCAAATATCAACCCTTGGAGTATACCACGAGTATTTCTCGTGACTCTGAAAAAAATGTGTTCCCCAGTATTCCTTGCCTCCTCTTTTAAAATCCAATTATACATCTGTTCTGTCACTATCTTTTTTAATCCAATTTTGTTAACTCATTTTTATATAGCACTTAATCCATTGTCTTTTAGAAATCCACTCTTCTTTCTACATTATATTTTCATCACTCTTTTCCATTTGCTGGAAAATGCCCTTAATTGCTTTCTCAAAATTAACGCTGCTATAAACTCAAAGCTGCTCCAAATAGAAGATACATTGAAATGAGATGTCATACTCCTCTGTCGTGTGCCATTCTCACACATCAACCGTCTCTCACCCATGTCTACACCATAATTTCTGACATCTACTATGCACACGTTAACCCCTCTTCCTGCCATCCATTTTGCCCTCAAGAAAAAAATGCTGTAGTGTTTCAGCACTAATCAAATAGCTAAAATAGTGACATTTTGTTTTCTGGTTGCCATTTTTTATAGGTCTTTTTGCGTTTGCAATTTGAAGCTCCTCTTTATCAATCTTACAACCCGCCTCAGGCAACTGTCTGTGTGGAGTATGCACATTCTCCCTGTGTCTGCGTGGGTTTCCTCTGGGTGCTCCGGTTTCCTCCCACAGTCCAAAAATGTGCAGGTTAGGTGAATTGGCCATGCTAAATTGCCCGTAGTGTTAGGTGAAGGGGTAAATGTAGGGGAATGCTTATGGGTGGGTTGCTCTTTGGAGGATCGGTGTGGACTTGTTGGGTCGAAGGGCTTGTTTCCACACTGTAAGTAATCTAATCTAATCTAATATATGGAACGTTAAGCATGCATCTTAGCATCCACATTTCAAAGGCCTTCATTTCCTTCCACAGATCTTTGTTGATTGCTTATGTTCTAAGGCATCAAAAAAATGACTAGAATGTCACATCTTATAAGATATTTTTCTTGTTACAAGCTTGAATTTTTTTTGTTGTTGACACATCCTTCATCCTCACAAATTTACTTTTGGCTTTCTGTATTCTTCTTCTGACTTCAGCTTTGTGTATTATCTTTCACAATAGGGTTGTCTTTCACCTCGTTTTCTACCCAGTCAAAACTGTACTTTACCATATCATTATCTGCCATTTGCACCATACAAAATATTACTACAACCAACTATATTCTCCAAGTCCACCTCTTTGTTTTCTGAGATATTTGATCTGGGATATCCTCAGCCACACTTTCATATCTCCCCAGTTCCAGCTGCCTTTTGCTTATTAGCCTGTGGAACCTCAGCACACACAACATCCATTCACTCTTAATCTCTCCCTTGCTCTCCCTCTATGTCCTTCACCACTTTTATCTATTTTAACTACTCCATGATAATCATTGTACTTCCTTGCTTGTTCTCCTCAGCTCCAAATTCTCTATCACTCATGCTTTTTTTAGCATCTTGTTCTCCAAGCATGCTGAATTGACTCCCTGCACCATCATTCACTTCAAGAATGAAATCAAGAAAGCTCATCAACCATTCCTTCCTCTTACAATATACATTTTTAACATGAAAGCTACATATTACCTAACTATATTTTCTGATGTTCTCAATTTTCTCCTATTCCCCTGAATCTCAACAACATCATGCATTTTGGCCCCATGTTTCCCAAGTAAATTCTCATCATTGCAATGACCTACCTATAAAGCATGTAAGATAATAATATTCACTGTACCTTGGTACACATGGCAGTAATAATTATTTAAACAATTCAATTAAATCAAATCAAATGCTGATGGTATTAATGACAAAACAAAGAGATGGCTGTCCATGTTCAGCAATAAAGTATAGTTAATAATCAAGGGATTCCATCCTTAAATGTACAAAATTATTTTTAGTTAAATACATGATCTTCACGTAAAACATAAAAAAGGTAACTTAGATGCCATGTTACTGTGAATTAAGATCAATGCATACATTTAAAACCTAATTGGATTCACAAGAACGTTCAGATTAAAGAACTTATGTTTCATACAGAAATACTCTTCTTTACAGTTCACTGTTTTATAATTTACTAATATTCATACTGTGAATATCAAATATTGTATGTTATTAGTTATATGCTGTTAACTACAAAAATGGACCAACCAATTGATGCATAATTTAGCCAATGATCATCTTGTTAAAACAAACTATGCAAAGGTATTAAATTTTAATTTTGGCTGTAAATAATGATTGAAGCTGTGTGATTACAATGTGCATTTGGGTGACAAAAAAAATGAGCATTTGTCTGTTGTTGCACAATTCCCAGTCTATGAATGACCTTCACTGAGTCACTGATAAATGGCTGCAGTGAACATGCTCAAAATTAAATTTGCCAAGCAATTAAATTTGTGGTTTAATATGTAAGTCAGTAATAAACCAAAACCAATTCAAGAAAATAGAGAAAACAATTAATCAATATTACCTTTAATGAACGTAAAGAAACTGCAATATTTCTTAATGAATGAAATGTATAAAGGTGAAATGCAGAAAGGTTTGTGAAAATATTCTGTACCTACAAATAAGAAAGGTTTCTGTACTTCAACAAAGTGAGCACTTATGCCTTTGAGAGTAACCAGTGCTTCCAATTAATAAAAATCTCTGGTTCTTACCTAGAAATGTTGTTAAAGCTGAGGAAAAATCTTTGGAGTCTAGGTAATGTGTCTGCATCTCTCTATAAAGAGAAAAAGAACAGGGAGTCGTCAATAATAATGTCCTTAATATCCCAGCAGCCTTTGAACGGGATCCTGCAGCTCCATTTACTGCAGTCTTGTCATTGGTTTTTGCTTGCAGTGAGCTGAAGCTTCCTGCTTGTGGAAAAGCACTGCAGGAGAATGTTAGCCTACAGAGACCTACTCAGGCTGATGAGCTGATGCACTTGCCAGGTAAAGGGTAGGGAAGCAGCTACTATGTATTGTGTGGGCTGTCAGGAGGAGCAACCTGCTTCATCAGCATTTCAGATGCATAAGGAACTAGTGCAAGCAAAGCACTGATTTGCTTTCAAAGCTGCCACTCATAAGAAGCAAGCTATTGTTTCTCTATAATTACTCCAAAGAATGACAGAAATAACTCCTTTAGGTTCTATATATGAATAATTTGTGTTAGTAAAGCAAATATTTCTGCAAGGAGCATAAATGATCGTAACAGGTGATCTACACAAAATAACATATACATACAGAAACCAAGTAACACAAGATTACACATGATACAAATAAATTCTGCAAAGATGAGTGCACAAGATTTCTTTTGGAAATCAGATTGACTGGATTCCTGAGAAAGGGTTCCAGCAAAGTGAGACTTAGACCCATCTCTAAATACACTGTGAGTGTAATCTTCAATGCCCAGCAGTAAAATTCCAGTAATGCTGCATCACCAAAGTAATTAAGCATTTTAAGGGCTGAAATACCCAGAAGATATATGGTTGCTGCCTTGTAAGCCACAGTGCAGACCAAGATCTTTAATACACAGAATTTGTAGGACAGACCATTTTGAAAAGCTGCGCTATGCTAGTACTTATGTTCCACAGAAAGCCAAGTAAGCAGCAGTCCAGGAAAGTCTCCCGAAACTGAGATAAAAGTTACCACCCTTGATATCAAAACAATATTTGATTGAGATTACATCAAAGAGTTCTAAAAATGGCACAACGAGAATCATGGGGAAATCTCACTGCTGGTTGTTGTCATACCTAGCACAAAGAAAGATGATTATGGTGACTGGAGGTCTCGGTATGAATTTCTCATAATAGTGCTCTCAATCCAACTATCATCAGCTGCCTTGACAATAGCCTCCTGTTAATGATAAAATCAGAAGCGGAAATGTATGCTATTGATTGCACAGTATGAACCACTATTTGTGACTTCTCGGTTACTGAAATAGCCTATGTTCAGGTAAGACCTAGACAATATCCAAGCTTGGACTTATACATAGCAAGTAACATTAGTGACACAAGTGCAAATCAATGTCTATCTCTTACAGGAGATAATTTAATCATCATCTCTTGACTTTCAAAGTATTACCATCACTTAATTCCCACTATCAAAATCCAGGAGTTTACTATTCACCAGAAACTGAACTGGACCAGCCTTTAGATACACTGTGGCTACAAAACCAGGTTAGAGGATAAGAACTTCTGTAGCTATTAATGCACCCCCAGTCTCCCACAATGTCTGTCCACCATCTGCAAGGCTCAAGTCAGAACACATTGGTATACTCCCCACTTGCTGGATTGAGTGCCGCTCCAACAACGCTCAAGACATTAACCGGGACAAAGCAGTTGCTTGACTGGAATTCCATCCATCAGTGACATACAATAGCAACAATTAGAGTAGCACTGGTTAGCATTGCAGCCTCACAGCACCAGGGTCCCAGGTTCAATCCCAGCCTCGGGTGAACTGTGTGGAGTTTGCACATTCTCCCAGTGTCTGCGTATATTTCCTCCGGGTGCTCTGGTTTCCTCCCACAGTCCAAAGATGTACAGGTCAGGTGAATTGGCCATGCTAAATTGCCCATAATGTTAGGTGCATTAGTCAAGGGGAAATGGGTCTGGGTGGGTTGCTCTTCGGAGGGTCGGTGTGGACTGGTTGGGCTGAAGGGCCTGTTTCCACACCATAGGGAATCTAAGCTACAAGATAACACTGCAGCAATTCACCAATGCTTTTGTATCCAAATCCATGATCTCTACCAGCTGAAAGTACAAGGGCAGCAGGTACGTGGGAACACTACTACTGCAAGTTCCCTCCAAACCACTCACCATTCTTACTTGGAAATATATTGCTGCTTGCCCACTGTCGTTGAGTCAAAACTCAGGAACTCCCTTCCAGTATCCCCCCTAATTTTCTTTATGGCTACATGAGCTATCAAGATCAGCACTCAGCAGTGATCTCTGGAACCAGAATTCATGCTACAATTCGCATACTGACGCCAATCACTGTGCACAGAACTTGGATTGGCTACACACACATGCATCTGGATCAGTGGTGCTGGAAGAGCACAGCAATTCAGGCAGCATCCGAAAAGCTTCGAAATCGACGTTTCGGGCAAAAGCCCTTCATCAGGAATAAAAGCACACATGCAGTCACGCAATGTAGACAGAACTTTTCCGCTACTAACAACATTGTGGGTATCATTCTGCCCCGAATACAGCAACCTTTTAAGAAGGCAACTAAACTTCTCCAGGTCAATTAGGAATGGGTAATAAGTGCTGGTCTAGGTAGCAAAACCCACAATGAACATAAGAATATTAAAAAAAATTAGTGGCTGCAGAGAGTAGCATTTAGACAATCTGTGAACAATCATGTTTTCTGGTTTTAATAATCACTTGACCAAACTAACTTTTGAGATAATTTTCCACAGAATTATGTATTGATTTTCACGTTTGGAGGGTTGTGAAGTTTGAATGTAAGTAATATTTACACCACACAAATGCTACTAATGACCATATCAAAAAAGCAAGACTGAACAGTTTTCTGACAAGGGCATTACCATCGCTGGAACTCCCATTATCAACATCCTAGGAATTACCATTGACTAGAAACTGAAGTGAACCAGCTACATAACCAGTGGTTATGAGACTAAGTCAAAGGCTAGTAATTCTGTACCATACACAACGTACACTGCAACAACTGAGATGAATGCTCACATACTGTTTGGAAATTTGGGCTCGAAAGTGGGCAGAACCATGTCTAGCTTAAATTTTGATTTGCATTTCTATGTGGCATACGTTAAGGAGGGAGTGATTATAGTTCTAGCTTCATTTCAGCTTTTGAGTTCTGAGAGTGTTACTGGATTGTATGAAGTTTGGTCAAACATTTTAAAATGAGGCCTTTAAAAAAATCCCTTGGTGTGAATTGTCCAGTTTTTCAGAAAACAAGAGGAGAAGAAAGAAAACTGGGCTGTAGCCTAGCAACAAGGTGTCCTTTGACAAAGGGAAACAGACATAACTAAAGTTCCTTTCGGAAAAACACACAGAAACATCAATCAATGATTCTGCAGGTTTCTTCCAGATAGAAGCAGGACATTCAGAGAGAAAAAACTCAAAAGGTCAGCTGTGCAGTATAGCAGTGAGCAAAGTAGTTAAGGCAGAAGTAAAGAAGCCCATAATAACTTAAGAGTCAGAGTCATGCAGATGTACAGTAAAGAAACAGACTCTTCGTCCAACCCGTCCATGCCGACTAGATATCTTATATTAATAATGGGGGATGGAAAGGGACAATGCAGGGAACCCCTGTGGCCATTCCCCTCAATAACAAGTATACAGTTTTGGTTACTGTTAGAGAGCGAAATAACAGGGATAAGTCATGAGGTACAGGTCTCTGGCAGAGAGTCTGTTCCTGTTGCTCAGAAGGGAAGGGGGGGAGAGGAGCAGAGCATTAATCATGTGGGGGACTCTATAGTTAGGAGACTGATATGAGGTTCTGTGAGAAAGAGAGAGACTCACGGTTGGTGTGTTGCACTCCCAGGTGCCAGGGTTTGTGATGTCTCGGATTGTGTTTTCGGGATCCTTGAGGGGGAGGGAAAGGGGGAGCAGCCCCAAGATGTGGTCCACATAGGCACTAAGGACATAGGTAGGAAAAGGAATGGGGATTTAAGGCAAAAATTCAGGGAGCTGGGGTGGATGCTTAGAGCGAGAACAAACAGAGCTGTTATCTCAGGTTTGTTACTCGTGCCAC
The DNA here is from genome assembly GCF_037043375.1 of Chiloscyllium plagiosum. Classification (NCBI taxonomy): domain Eukaryota; kingdom Metazoa; phylum Chordata; class Chondrichthyes; order Orectolobiformes; family Hemiscylliidae; genus Chiloscyllium; species Chiloscyllium plagiosum. Next base: position 110,458 of record NW_028270180.1, read on the forward strand.
GTGTGAGCAAGGCAAGGAAGAGGGAGAGAGAGGAGTTGAACACGTGGCTACACAGATGGTGCAGGAGGGAGGATTTCAGATACCTGGATAACTGGGGTTCATTTTGGGGTAGATGGGACCTCTACAAACAAAATGGACTACACCTGAACCACAGTGATACCAATATCCTGGGGGGAAATTTGCAAATGCTCTTCGGGAGGGTTTAAACTGATTTAGCAGGGAGTTGGGAAGCTAAATTGTAGTCCCAGTGCCCAGGAGGTTGACAGTAGTGAGGTCAGAAATACGGTTTCAAGGTCAGAAGAGTGCACTGACAAGCATGAAAGTGGTTTGAAGTGAGTCTACATCAAAACCCAGGAGCATCTGGAATAAGGTGGGTGAACCTGCAGAATGTGTTGCTGACTGGGACTTCGATGCTGTGGCCATTTTGGAGACATGGATAGAGCAGGACAGGAATGGTTTTAGCAGGTTCCGGGATTTACATGTTTTAGTAAGAATAGAGAAGATGGTAAAAGCGGGGAGGTGTAGCATTGTTAGTCAAGGACAGTATTACAGTGGCAGAAAGGAGTTTTGAGGACTCGTCTACTGAGGCAGTATGGGCTGAGGTTAGAAAGAGGAAAGGAGAGGTCACCCTGTTGGGAATTTTCTATTGGCATCCAAATAGAAAGGATAGCAAAGATGATTCTGGATAGGAGCAAAAGTAACTGAGTAGTTGTTATGGGGTACTTCACCTTTCCAAATATTGATTGGAAATACTATAGTTTGAGTCCTTTAGATGGGTCAGTTTTTGTCCAATGTGTGCAGAAGGGTTTCCTGACACAGTATGTAGACAGGCCAACAAGGGATGAGGCCACATTGGATTTAGTATTGGGTAATGAACCGGGCCAGATGTTACATTTGGAGATAGGTGAGTACGTTGGTGATAGTGACCACAATTTAATTACGTTTACTTTGAGGATGGAAAGGCATAGGTGTATACCACAGGGCAAGAGTTATAGCTGGGGGAAAGGCAATTATGATGTGATTAGACAAGATTTAGGATGCACAGGATGGGGAAGGAAACTGCAGGGGGTGGGCACAATCAAAATGTGGAGCTTATTCAAGAAACAGCTACTGTGTGTCATTGATAAATATGTACCTGTCAGGCAGGGAGGAAGTGGTCGAGCAAGGGAACCGTGGTTTACTAAAGAAGTTGAATCTCATGTCAAGAGGAAGAAGAAGGTTTATATAAGGATGAGACATAAAGGTCAGTTAGGGTGCTAAAGAGTTACAAGTTAGCCAGGAAAAATCTAAAGAGACAGCTAAGAAGAGCCAGGAGGGGACATGAGAAGTCGTCAGCAGAAAGGATCAAGGTAAACCCTAAAGCTTTCTATAGATATATCAGGAATAATAGACTGACTAGAATAAGATTAGAGCCAATCAAGGACAGTAGTGGTAAGTTGTGCGTGGAGTCCAAGGAGATATGAGAAGTGCAAAATGAATATTTTTCATCAATATCCACACTGGAAAAAGACAATGTTGTCGAGGAGAATACTGAAAACCAGGCTACTAGACTAGATGGGATTGAGGTTCAGAAGGAGGAGGTGTTGACAACTCTGGAAAGTATACTCCACACCCACCTGATGAAGGAGCAGCGCTTGAAAGCTAGTGTTTCCAAATAAACCTGTTGAATTATAACCTGGTGTTGTGTGATTTTTAACTGTGTACACCCCAGTCCAACGCTGGCACCTCCAGTCAGGAAAGTGTGAAAATAGATAAGTCCCATGGGCTGGATGCGATTTATCCGAGGATTCTCTGGGAAGCCAGGGAGAAGATTGCCGAGCCTTTGGCTTTGATCTTTATATCGTCATTGTGTACATGAATAGTGCCAGAAGATTGGAGGACAGCAAATGTTGTCCCCTTGTTCAAGAAGGACAGTAGAGACAACCCTGGTAATTATAGACCAGTGAGCCTTATTTCGGTTGTGGGTACAGTGTTAGAAATAGTTATAAGAGATAGGATTTATAATCATCTAGAATGGAATAATTTGTTTAGGCATAGTCAATGCAGTTTTGTGAAGGGTAGGTCATGTCTCACAAACCTTATTGAGCTCTTTGAGAAGGTGATGAAACAGGTGGATGAGGGTAAAGCGGTTGATGCAGTGTATATGGATTTCAGTAAGACATTTGATACGTTTCCCCATAGCAGGCTATTCCACAAAATATAGAGGGTGATTTAGAGGTTTGGATCAGAAATTGGCTCGCTGAAAGAAGACAGAGAGTGGTGGTTGATGGGAAATGCTAATCATGAGGGCGTAGAAGGATGGATTAGTAAATTTGCAGATGACACTACAGTTGGTGGAGTTGTGGATAGTGCCAAAGGATGTTGCAGGCTACAGAGGGATATAGATGAGCTGCAGAGCTGGGCTGAGAGGCAAATGGAGTTTAATGCAGAAAAGTGTGAGGTGATTCATTTTGTATTCCTGTTGCTCCTCCCAGAGAACTGGGCTAACGCTAAGATTCTTGGTAGTATAGATGAGCAGAGAGATCTTGGTGCCGATGTACATAGATCCCTGACAGTTGCTACCCAGGTTGATAGTGCTGTTAAGAAAGCATACGGTGTGTTAGCTTTTATTGGTAGAGGGATTGAGTTTCGGTGACATGAGGTCATGTTGCAGCTGTACAAAACTCTGGTGCAGCTGCACTTGGAATATTGCATATAGTTCTGGTCACCACATTGTAGGAAGGATTTGGAAGCTTTGGAAAAGGATCAGAGGAGATTTACTCGGATGTTACCTGGTATAGAGGGAAGGTCTTATGAGGAAAGGCTGAGGACCTTGAGGCTATTTTTGTTAGAGAGAAGAAGGTTGAGAGGTGACTTAATTGAGACATATAAGATAATCAGAAGGTTAGATAGAGTGGACAGAGAGAGCTTTTGTCCTCGGATAGTGATGGCTAGCATGAGGGGATATAGCTTTAAATTGAGGGGTGATAGATAGAGGACAAGTGTCAGAGGTAGTTTCTTTACTCAAAGAGTAGTAGGGGCGTGGAACACCGTGCCTGCAACATTAGTAGACTCGCCACGTTTATGGCATTTAAATGGTCATTGGATAAACATATGGATGAAAATAGAATTGTGTAGGTTAGATGGGCTTCAGATTGGTTTCACAGGTCAGTGCAACATCGAGGGCCGAAGGGCCTGTACTGCGCCGTAATGTTCTATGTTCTATAAAACTCGTCCGATTTGCCAGCACTTGGTCCATATTCTCTAAGCCTTCATATTCATACACCCATCCAGATGCCTTTTCAATGTTGGAATTGTACCAGCCTCCACCACTTCCTCTGGCAGTTCATTCCATCCACTGCGGAAAAAAGTTGCCTCTTAGGTCTGTTTTAAATCTTTCTCCTCTCATCTTAAACCTGCTCCCACTAGTTCTGGACTCCCCCACCCCAGGGAAAGACCTTGTCTATTTACCTTATCCATGGCCCTCATGATTTTATAAACCTCTATAAGGTCACCCCCTCAGCCTCCGATGCTCCAGGGAAAACAGCCCCAGCCTATTCAGCCTCTCCTTGTAGCTGAAATCCTCCAACCCTGGCAAAATCCTTGTAAATCTTTTCTGAACCATTTCAAGTTTCACAACATCCTTCTGATAGGAGGGAGACCAGAATTGAAAACAGTATTCCAAAAGTGGCCTAACCAATGTCCTGTAAGCTGCAACATGACCTCCCAACTCTTATACTCACACTGATCAATAAAGGAAACCATATCAAACACTTTCTTCACTATCACATCTATTTGCAACCCCACTTTCAAGGAACAATGAACCTTCACTCCAAGGTCTCTTCATTCAGCAACACTCCCTAGGGCCTTACCATTATGTGTGTAAGTGCTGCCCTGATTTGTCTTTTCAAAATGCAGCACCTCATATTTATCTAAATTAAACTCCATCTATCACTCCTCAGCCCATTGGCCCACCTGATCAAGATCCTATTGTAATCTGAGGTAAACTTCTTTGCTCTCCACTACACCTCCAATTTTTGGAGTCATCTGAAAACTTACTAACTATACCTCCTATGTTCATATCCAAATCATTTATATAAATGATGAAAAGCAGTGGACCCTGTACCAATCCTCATTGCACACCACTGGTCACAGGTCTCCAGTTGAAAAAACAACCCTCCACCACCATCCTCTGTCTTCTACCTTGAGCCAGTTCTGTGTCCAAATGGCTAGTTCTCTCTGTATTCCATGTGATCTAACCCTGCTAAGCAGTCTACCATGAGAAATCTTGTCAAACGACTTGCTGAAGTCCATATAAATCATGTCTATTGCTCTGTCTTCATCAATCCTCTTCGTTACTACTTTAAAAAACTCAATCAAGTTAGTGAGACATGGTTTTGCACGCACAAAGCCATGTTAACTATCACTAATTAGTCTTTGCCTTTCCAAATACATGTAAATCCTGTCCCTCAGCATTCCTTTCGACAACTTGCCCACCACCAATATCAGGCTCACCAGCCTAGAGTTGCCTGGTTTTCCCTTACCATCTTTCTTAAATAGTGGCACCACGTTAGCCAACCTCCAGTCTTCCGGCACCTTACCTGTGACTATCAATGATACAAATATCTCAGCAAGGGGCCCAGCAATCACTTCCCTAGTAACCCACAGAGTTCTAGGGTGCATCAGATCAGGTCCTGAGGATTTATCCACCGTTATGTATTTTAAGACATCCAGCACCTCCTCCTCTGTAATATGGACATTTTTTTCAAGATGTCACCGTCTATTTCCCTACATTTTATACCTTCCATGTCCTTCTCCACAGTAAGCACTGATGCAAAATATTTGTTTAGTATCTCCCCTATCACCTGCGCTTCCACACACAGACTACTTTGCTGATGTTTGAGACCCTATTCTTTCCCTTGTTACCCCTTTGTCCTTAAGGTATTTATAAAATCCCTTTGGATTCTCCTTAACTCTATTTGACAAAGCAATCACATGTCCCCTTTTTACCCTCCTGGTTTCCCTCTTAAGTATACTCCCTACTGCCTTTATACTCTTTTAAGGATACACTCGATCATTGCTGTCTATACCTGACATATGGTTCCTTCTTTTTCTTAAGCAAAACCTCAATTTCCCTAGTCATCCAACATTCACTATACCTACCATCCTTATCTTTCATCCTAACAGGAATATACTGTCTCTGAACTCTCATTATCTAATTTTTGAAAGCTTCCCATTTTCCAGCCATTCCTTTATCTGTGAATATCTGCCCCCAATCAATGTCTGAAAGTTTTTGCCTAATACCATCAAAACTGGCCTTCCTCCAATTTAGAACTTTAACTTTTAGATCTGCTCTATCCTTCTCCAAGACTATTTTAAAACTAATAGAATTGAGTCATTGGCCCCAAAGTGCTCCCCAACTGACACACCTCAGTTACCTGCCTTGCCTTTTTTCCCAAGAGCAGGTCAAGTTTTGCACCTTCTCTAGTAGGCACACCCATGTACTGAATCAGAAAGTAGAACATTATTTCAATGAGCCACCACACACTGCAGCACAGAGGAACTACGAAGAGCAGAGGAAAATCACCTACCCAGTGTACTCAAAAAGAACGGGTTCCCAATTAACACACATTTAACACACATTTCTGAGCAACAAACCCAAATAAGCAGGTAAAGCATGTCCAGAAACCCTAGCCACTCTCCCCTACATCAAAGACATCTCGGAAATGACTGCCAGACTAGTCCGACCCCTTGGCATCATGGTAGCCCACATCACACTAAAACGGCAGCAAATGAATTTGAAACACCCTATACAGACAAGCAAAATTAATGCCATTTACAAAATACCTTGCAAGAACTGTAACAGACAGTTCATCCATGCCTGGTATCAGCTCAGTGAGCCTTCTCTGGAATGCCTCCAATGCCAGTATATTAATTCTTTAGATAAGGTGCCCAAAGCTTTTCACAGTATTCCAGCTGTGGACTGACTAGCACCTTGTACAGTTTTAGCAAAACTTCCATTCTTTTATATTCCACTCCTTTGGAAATAAAAGCATGCATTCCATTGCCTTCCCTATTGCCCACTGAACTTGAACGCTAGTTTTTTGTGATTCATGGATGAGGACTCCCAAATCCCTTTATAGTATTCTGAATTCTTTCTCCATTTAAAAACAGTAAGCTCCTCTATTCTTCTTGCCAAAATGCATTACCTCAAATTTTCCTACACTATATTCCATCTACTAAGTTTTTGCCCACTGCTTAACATGACAATATCCCTCTGCAGAACATGTATCGTCCTCAGGATTTGCCTACTCAGCTATTTTTGTATCATCCACAAATGTGGCTACAGCACATTCACTTTCCTCATCCAATATTGTAAATAATGTTGTCACTGTACTGATCCCTGTGGCACTCTATTAGTTACGGATAGCCACGCAATTTTTGAGAAGATTTCTATTGAATTATGGAATGGCGATTGAGTTAAATTTAGATAAATGTGAGGTGTTGCATTTTGATAACATAATCCAGGGTAGAACTTAGTAGGGTTCTGGGGAGCATTGTTGAGAGACCTAGCGATGCAATTTTGGAGAAGATTTGTAGACCAGATTGTGGATCAGATTGTAAGTTGCTTGCTAAACTGGTACATTTGTTCTTAGACACTTCATCAACATGCTAGGTAACAGTATCAGTAAGCCTCCAATGAAGCGCTGGTGTTCTGTCCTGCCTGCTTTTTGCCCGTCTTGGCCTGTTGTGCTGAGTGATATCACTTCTGTTTTCTTTTCTGAGAGGTTGATAAGTGGGGTCCAAATCAATATGGTTGTTAATGGAGTTCCGGTTTGAATGCCAGGCCTCTAAGAATTTTAGTGCGTGTCTTTGTTTAGCCTATCCCAGGATGGATGTTTTGTCGCAGCCAAACTGGTGTCCTTCTTCATCTGTGTATATGGATACGAATGATGGTTGGTCATGCTAGTTGGTGGCTAGTTGGTGGCTAGTTGGTGCTCATGTATCCTGGTAGTGAGTTTCCTCCCCGTCAGTCCAATGTAATGTTTGTTGCAGTTCTTGTATATGACATTCATTCTGTGCAAACTGCAATACAGTCTTCTACAGTTTGTGTTGCAGTTCCTCTGCTAGTCTGTATGTCCGCCGATTCCTAAACAACAGACCTAAACAAGAAGGTACAACACACCCAGGGACTCTTGCCACCCTGCTTTACATTAAAGACATCTCAGAGATGATGACCAGACTACTCCGGCCGGTGGCAGCATGTTAGCTCACAAACCTACCACCACACGAAAACATCTCCTGATGAATTTAAAGGACCCCCCCCACCCCCCTCCCCTACCAACAACTAGTAGAACAGTCATCATATACAAAATATCCTGCAAGGACTGCAACAAACATTACACTGGACAGACAGGCAGGAAACTAGCCACCAAGATACATGAGCGTCAACTAGATCACCCACCACAACAGACCAAGACACATAAATAGCAGGCAGGACAGAACACCAGCGCTTCATTGGAAGCTCACTGATGATGTTACTTAACATGATGACAAAACGTCTGAGAACAAATCTACCTGCTCAGCAAGGAAATGTACAACCTGACAGGTAGCTATGCTGAAAATGCTTCCTTAAGCCAACTATTTTCTATTAATTAGCTAATGACCACTCAGCAGCTCTCTGGAGACAGAAATGGTACAGGCAGACAGTGCAAAGATTTCTTATGACCGTTCCCCTCAATAATAAGTATGTCATTTTGAATACTGTTGAGGGGGATGACTTAGCAGGGGAAAGCCATAGTGGCCATGTCTCTGACACTGAGCCTGGCTCTGTGGTTCAGAAGGGAAGGGGGAGAATAGAAAACCTTTAGTGGTAGGAGACTCAAATAGTTAGAGAAACGGACAGGAGATTCTGTGGTTGCGAACAGGACTCTTGGAAGGCATGTTGCCTCCTTGGTGCCAGGGTCCGGAACTCTCTGATCGAGTCTACAAGATTCTAAAGGGGGAGCGGGAGCTGCTAGAATTCATGGTGCATATTGGCACCAATGACATAGCTAGAAAAAGGGATGAGGATCTAAAAAGTGATTTCAGGGAGTTAGGTTGGAAGGTAAAAAGCAGGACAAGCAGAGTAGTAATCTCAGGACTACTAACAGTGCCACATGCTATGAAGCAAGGAACAGGGAACAGGGCTAGTGCAGGAGGGAAGGCTTCAGATACATAGATCATCGTGGTACCTTCTGGGGAAGATGGGACCTCTACATGAAGGACGGGTTGCACTTAAACTGGAGGGGCACCAATGCCCGGGGCGGGAGATTTGCTAAAGCACTTCGGTAGGGTTTAAGCTAGTTTGGAATGGGGAATGGGAACCAGAGCTACAGATCAGAGGAAAAGGCAGTTGTTGAATGGGCAAAAATTGAATGCAGAGAATCTGTCAGGAAGGATACACAGTTGATAGAGCAAAGAGATGGGTTAAAGTGTGTCTGTTTCAATGCAAGGAGTGTCAGGAATAAGAGTGATGAACTTAGAGCATGGATCAGTACTTGGAACTATGATGTTGTGGCCTTACAGAGACATGGATTTCACAGGGGCAGGAATGGTTGCTGGATATTCCAGAGTTTAGATCTTTTAAAAAGAATTGGGAGCATGGTAAAAGAGGAGGGGAATAGCATTGTTAATTAGAGAGTGCATCACAGCTGCAGAAAAGAAGGTTGTTGAGGAGGGTTTGTCTACTGAGTCAGTACAGGTGGAAGTCAGTAACAGGAAAGGAGCAGTCACTTTACTGGTGTTTTTGAAAGACTCCCCAATAGCAGCAGAGAGACGGAATAATAGACTGCACAGCAGATCTTAGAAAGGTGCAGATGTAATAGAGTTCTTGCTGTGGTGATTTCAACTTCTCCAATATTGACTGGAACGTCGTTAGTGCAGATGGTCTTTTGTCACGTATGTCCAGGAAGGATTCCTGACTCAATATGCAGATAGGCTGACTAGGGAGGGAGGCCATATTGGATTTGGTGCTAGGCAACAAGCCAGACCAGGTGTCAGATCTCTCAGTGGGACAGCATTTCGGTGACAGTGACCATAACTGCCTCACCTTTACCATAGCCATAGAGAGGGATAGGAACAGACAGTATGGGAAGGTGTTTAATTGGGTGAGAGGAAATTATATTGCTATTAGACAGGAACTGCGGAGTATAAATTGGGAACAATTGTTCTATGGGAAATGCACAACAGAAATGTGAAGGCTGTTTAAAGAGCACTTGTTGCGAGTGTAAGATAACTGTGTCCCACTAAGACAGATAAGAAATGGTAAGGTGAAGGAGCCTTGGTTGACAAGAGAAGATGAGCTTCTCGTCAAGAGGAAGGAGGAAGTTTACTTAAGGTTGAAGGAGCAAGGATCTGGCACAGCTCTAGAGGATTACAGGATAGGTAGGAAAGAACTCAAAAGTGGACTGAGGAGAGCCAGGAAGGGGGCACAAAAAAGCCTTTGAAGGATTAGGGAAAACCCAAAGGCGTTCTACACCTATGTGAGGAATAAGAGAATGATCAGACAGAGGGTAGGGCCAATCAGGGATAGTGGTGGGAACTTATGCCTGGAGCGTGAAGAGGTAGGGGTGGCCCTAAATGAGTTTTCTGCTTCAGTATTCACTAGAGAGAGGGACCTTGCTGATTGTGAGAAAACCATGGACCAGGTTAATAGTATTGAACAGATTAATATTGAGAAAGTGGATGTGCTGGAAATTCTGGGAAGTATCAAGATAGATAAGTCCTGAGGGCCAGACCAGATTCATCCAAGGTTACTACCGGAAGCGAGGAATGAGATTGCTGCACCTCTGGCGATGATCTTTGCATCCTCACTCTTCACAGGAGTAATACCGGATGATTAGAGGGAGGCGAATGTCATTCCCTCTGTTCAAGAAAGGGAATGGGGAAATCCCTGGGAATTATAGACCAGTCAGTTTTACATCTGTGGTTAGTAAGGTACTGGAAAGGATTCTGAGAGATAGGATTTATGACTATTTGGAAAAACATTGTTGGATTAAAGATCAGCAACTTCGCCTTGTGAAGGGCACATCATGCCTCACAAGCCTTATTGAGTTCTTTGAGAAAATGACAAGACAAGTTGACGAAGGTCGAGAAGTGGATGTGGTGTATATGGATTTCAATAAGGCATTTGGTAAGGTTCCTCATGGTCGGCTCATTCAGAAAGTTAGGTGGTATGGGATTCAGGGAAATTTGGCTGTCTGGATACATAATTAGCTGGCTAAAAGGAGACATCGAGTGGTAGTGGATGGAAAGTATTCCACCTGGAGGTCAGTGATCAGTGGGGTCTTGCAGGGATGCAGAGCTGGGCTGAGAAGTGGTAGATGGAATTCAACCTGGATAAATGCAAAGTGTAAAACTTTGGAAGGTCGAATTTGAATGCTGAATACACAGTTAAAGACAGGATTCTTGGCAGCATGATGGAACAGCGGGATCTTGGAGTCCACATCCAACTTTGGATCCCTCAAGGTTGCCACCCAAGTTGCTAGGGTTATTAAGAAGGCATATGGTGGTTTGGCTTTCATTAACAGGGGGACTGAGATCAAGGGCTGCGAGGTTTTGTTGCAGCTCTATAAAATCCTGGTTAGACCACACTTGGAATATTGTGTCCAGTTCTGGTCACCCATTATAGGAAGGATGTAAATGCTTTAGAGAGGGTGCAGAGGAGATTTACCAAGATGCTGCCTGGATTGGAGGGCTTGCCTTATGAAGAGATGTTGAGTGAGCTAGGGCTTTTCACACTGGAGAGAAGAAGGAAGATCGGTGACTTGCTAGAGGTGTACAAAGTAATGACAGGCATAGATAGAGTAGATAGCCAGAGACTTTTCCCAGGGCAGAAATGTCTATCATGAGGGGTCATAATGTTATGTTGACTAGAGGAAGGTATAGGGGAGATGTCAGAGGTAGGTTCTTTACGCAGAGAGTGGTGGGTGCGTGGAATGCACTGCCAGCGATGGTAGTAGAGTCAGAGACATTAGGGACATTTAAGCAACTGCTGAACTAGCACATGGGCGGCAGTAAATTGAGGGATGTGTAGATTAGGCTGATCTTAGATTAAGATAAATGCTTGGCACAACATCGTGGGCCAAAGAGTCTGTACTGTTCTAAGTTCTAATCCTCTCTTCATGCTAATATACTATCTCCAACACATGGATTCTTATCATATTAAGTAGCCTTTAGTGTAGTACTTCTGAAAATTCAAATATATTACATTCATGGCTCCCTCTTTATCTATTTCTATAATTACCTCCTCAGAGAATTCTAATAGGTTTACCAGGCATGACTTCCCCTTTGCAAAGCTCTGCTGACTCTGCTTGATCATATTATGTACTTCTAAGTGCTGTGCTACTATCTTCTTTATGATAGACTCTAAGATTTTTCCAAGAACAGATGTTAAACTAACTGGCCTGCAGTTCCAAAAAAATTGTGGATGATGTAAATCAGCAACAAAACCAGAAATTGCTCAGCAGACCTGGCAACATCTGTGAAATCAGAGTTAATGTCTTGGGTATGAAGACCCTTCCTTAGAAGTCAGCTGCCAAACCTTCTAAGCTTTTCCAGCAATTTCACTTATATTTTTTTCTGCAGTTACCTATGTTTCTTTTCACCTCCTTCCCTTTCTAAATAAAGGGGTTTACATTGGCGGTTTTCCAAGCCTTTAGGACTTCTCCAGATATAAGGATTCCTGGGAGTTTGTGAGCTGTGATAGCAATTTGGTCTCATGAAGAGACATTAACTAAAACGTTAGGACTGGAGCAGGAATGTTTTGCTGCAATTATACAAGTCTGGGTGAAACCATGCCTGGAAGATTATGCACAGCTTTAGTCTTCTTAACTGAGGATGTTGTTGCTATAGAGGGAGTGCAACAAAGGTTTACCAGACTGATTCCTGGGAATGCAGGTATGAGGGAGGTTGAATCAGTTAGGATTATATTTGCTGGAGTTCAAAAGAATTAAGGGGGAATTCTAACAGGATGCTTCCTATGACAGGGGAGTACAGATCAGGGGTCACAAATATAAGGATATGAGGTAAACCATTCAGGACGAAAAGGAAGAGGAAAATTTCTTCACCAAGAGACTGGTGAGCCTGTGGAATTCGCTGCTACAGAAAGTAGTCAAGGCCAAAGTATCCTATGATTTCAGGAAGAACTTAGATATAGCACTTGGGATGAAAAGGATCAAAGCATATGAGGGAAAAGTGGAAAGGCTGTTGAGTTGTATGACCAGCAATGATCATAATGAATGGCAGAGCAGGCTTGCAAGGCTGAATGGCTTACTCCTGCCCCTATTTTCCATGTTGGACCATAAGATATAGGAACTGAACTAGGCCATTGAGCCCATTAAGTCTGCTCCACTGTTCAATAATGACCGATATGCTTCTCAATCTTATTTTCCTGCACTCTCCCTGTAACCCTTGATCCCCTTATCAGTCAAGAACCTATCCATCTGTCTTAAATATACTCAATGCATTAGACATGACAGACCTATGAAGAAATGAGTTACACAGATTAACCACCCTCTGGTTGAACAAATTCCTTCTCATCTCATTTGTGAAGGGTCATCCCTTCACTCTGGGGTTGTGCCCTCAGGTCCTTGTATCTCCTACTAGTGGAAACATTTTCATTTCTACTCTATCCAAGCCTCTCTATATTCTGTAAGTTTCAATCAGATCCCCCAGCATCCTAAACACCACCAAGTATAGGCCCAGTGACCTTAACTGTTCCTCAAATGACGAGCCTTCAACCCTGGGATCATTCTTGCAAACATCCTCTGGACACCCTTCAACACCATCACATCCTTTCAGATTTAGGGCTCAAACTGCTCACAATATTCCAAATGTAGCCTGACCAGAGCTTTATACCTCAGCACTACACCTCTGCTCTTGTATTTTAGCACTCTTGAAATGAATACTAGCTTTGCATTTGCCTTCCTAATTGCCAACTGAACCTGCACATTAACCTTAATGGAATCCTGAATTAGGATTGCCAAGTCCTTTCGTGTTTCAAATTTTTGAAGCCTTTTCAGTTTATAAAATAGTCTGCGCTTCTATTTTTCCTAGCAAAGTGCATAACTCCATACATTCCTATATTGTATCCCATCTGTCACTTTTTTGCCCACTTGCCTAACCTGTCCAATTCCTTCTGCATCCTCAAAACTACCTGTTTCTCCACCCATCTTTATGTCATCTGCAAACTTAGCAACAGTGCCCTCAGTTCCTTCATTTAGATTGTTAATGCATATTGTGAATAGTTGTGGTCCTAACACTGAACCCTGCAGAATTCCACTGTTCACTGGCTGCCATCCTGAAAGAGATCCCTTTATTGATTCTCTCTACCACTCAGCCAATCCTCCATCCATGTCAGTATCTTGCCCCTAACACCATAGATTCTTATCTTTCTTTGCTGTTCCCTATTTTTCCCTTTCAGTTCCTCAACTCTTTCCACACAGATTCTACACTTTCTGATTCAATACCACTTCTTGCTATTGAGTTAATTTAATTTCTTACAAACAAGGCAACTCTGCTCCATCAACCTGTCCTTTCAATATGACTTGTATTCTTGGATATTGTAGTCCCCAGTCCTGATCCCCTTGCAACCTTATCTCTGTGATACCCAAAACATAGTACCCTCAATTTCAATCTGCGCTACAAGTTCATTTGCCTTGTTTCGTATACTGTGTGCATTTAAGTACAACATCCTCTGTCCTACACTGACTGCCAACTTTCTCATAGTTGCCTGCTTGTCTGCTGTGCCTGAAGCTAGATTCCCAAGCCTTTCCATACTCTTTGTTCAATTAAGTGTTCTGGAACCTTTAATAACTCGTGCTGAGACCTCCCCTCCTTTATCGTTTCCCATTCTTCTCCACACAGTGGCTCAGTGGTTAGCACTGCAGCCTCACAGCACCAGGGACCCGAGTTTGAATCCCACCTCGGGTGACTGCCTGTGTGGTGTTTGCACATTCTCCCCGTGTTTGCATGGGTTTCCTCCGGGTGCTCTGGTTTCCTCCCACAATCCAAAGATGTGCAGGCCAGGTGAATTGGCCGTGCTAAATTGCCCATAATGTTAGATGCATTAGTCAGTGGTAAATATAGGGTAGGGGAATTGGTCTGGACGGTTCAGACGGTCGTTGTGGACTTGTTTCCATACTGTAAGTAATCTAATCACACAATTGAACCCATCCTACCCCCTCACTATTTTGTTTAAAGCGCTACCACAGTCCTAAGAAAGTAATTCATCAGGAGTTTGATCCCAACATGATTCAGGTGGAGCTCATCCCATCGGAACAGCTCCCTCTTCTCAGTACTGATGCCAATATCCCAAGAATTCAAATGAATTTCTCCCATGCCAACCTTTGAGCCATATGTTTACCACTTTAATCTTGTTGTCCCTGTGCTAATTTCCTTGTGGGTCAGATAATAATCCAGAGGTTATTATCTTTTTATTTTGCTTTTCAATTTAGCTTTTAGCTGCTCATATTCCTGCAGCTGAACATCATTCTTTTTTCTACCTGTATTACTGCTATTTATATGGAGCATAATAACTGGATTTTTCCCTTCCCAGTCCACGTTTCTCTGCAGCCCAAATGAGATATCCTGATCTCAGGCAGCAAGCAGGGAACACAGTCTTCAGGACTCTTGATCCTGCCATGGAAGACAGTGACTAATTCCCTAACTACACCATCCCCAATTACAACTACCTTTGTTTTTCTCCCCCTCATAAATGGCTCCCTGTACAATGGTGCTACTGTCAGGTTGCTCATCCTCCCTACAGCCCCCACTCTCACCCACACAGGGAGCAAGAATCTCAACCCTGAGGCTCCTTCAGAACTTCCTTTCAGATCCTCTACCTGTCTCGCTTATAGTCATACTTTCCTAGTCTCTGAACATTGACTGAAATTGTTTTATTTATTCTCAGGATGAGGGCATTGCTGGTTAGATTAGATTAGATTAGATTACAGTGTGGAAACAGGCCCTTCGGCCCAACAAGTCCACACCGACCCGCCGAAGCGAAACCCACCCATACCCCTACATTTACCCCTTACCTAACACTACGGGCAATTTAGTATGGCCAATTCACCTGACCCTGCACGGGAGGAAACCGGAGCACCCGGAGGAAACCCACGCAGACACGGGGAGAACGTGCAAACTCCACACAGTCAGTCGCCTGAGGCGGGAATTGAACCCGGGTCTCTGGCGTTGTGAGGCAGCAGTGCTAACCACTGTGCCACCGTGCCGCCCATTTATTGCCCATCCCTAATTGCCAATTAGGAGCAGCTAAGAGTCAACCGCATTTCTGTGGGTCTGGAGTCACATGCAGTCCAGACCAGGTAAGGATGGCAATTTCTCTCCCTAAAAGACATGAGTGAACCAGATGGTTTTTTCCCCCAACAATTGACAATGGTTTCATGGTCGTTTTTAGACTGCTAATTCCATATTTTTATTGAAATTAAATTCCACCATCTGTCTTGGTGGAACCTCAGTACATTGTCTAAAATCTCTGGATTAACAGTCCCCTGATAATACCACTAGGCCATCAAATCCCTTAATGGGTGTGGCTGTCCCTTGAAACAAAGTGGCCAGGTAATTCTCCCCATCCCTGTTGAGTCACAGTGTTTGAAGCTCTGAGCTGGAGCTCCTCAAGTTCCTCAAGCAACAACATTTGCTACAGATGTGATCCCTACAAATTACAATAGGGTCTACCAGGTCCCACATTATGCAGTTACGACATATTGCCTGGTCTGGTATCTCTATTTTAATTACATACTTCTTAATTTGATTTTTAAACATTTTTACTGGTCTTTTACTTTGTAGCCTATAAATATTTCTCTTATTTACCTTCAATCTGAAAGCAATCTATAATACAGTCAACTTTGTAGCTGTCACCAACCAATGAATTTACAGTTTATCTGTGATGTTGTTCTTTTTTGCTGGTCCCTGATCGTAGGTTTCAATTTATCTTGTTAAAAAAATCCTTACAACTACAGGCCCAAAGAAAAATTTAAAAAATCACTTCTCCTCTGCACCAAATTCTCATGTTGCCTCCAAATTCTCTGAAGTATACACTCACTCAGGCTGCCTCTCACTGGATGTGATCTCTCGTTCTTGACCTTGTGAAGCTTATTGATGCTCTATGTATCAAGCCAGATTTTGCTCTGGGATATAACTTGTCCAGTATGACAATCAACTGGGTCTTGATACAATTTACCAAAGCTCCTTCAACTGTATATTATAGACTTGCAATCTGTACCATCTAGAAGCCTAAGGGCAGCAGATGCATGAGAACATCACCACCTGCAAGTTCCCCTCCATGTTCCCCTCCAAACATATACCATCTTGAAACTATATTACTGGATCAAAATCTTAGAAATTGTCTCCTAATTTTGCACCTACAGACCAAAGACTACACCACCCTTAGGAAGCAGCACACCACCACCCTAACAAGGGCAATATATAGCATAGCTAGCAACACCCACATCCTTTAATAAAAAGGAAATTGCTTTCAATACTTCTCAATCCAAGTGATTCATAATTTATAGAGAAACTCAGCAGATCTGGTGGCATCTGTAGACAGAAAAAACAAAGTTAATGTTTCAAGTCCAGTAACACTGCATCCCTTCTAGGACACTTTGTCAAATGCGTTTTGAGACACAAAAACGGTGCCATTTATAGCACTCTTTTAATCGTTCCGGTCAGTTTTACAGAACATTTAGCTCACTTCGACTGGACAGTTAGTTTGCAATGCAAAGTGATGCCAACAGTGTGTGTTCAATTTAAGCACCAGCTAAGGTTACCAAAAAGGTCCATCTTTCTCAACCTCTCCCATTGCCTGAGTTGTAGTGACCCTCAGGTTAAACTACCACCAGATGTCTCTCTCTCTCGAATGAGAGAGCAGTCCTATGGTCCGGTACGACCATGGCAACTTCACAGAGTACTTTCAAAGTAGTGGATCCTGTTGGCAAGTGGAGGGAGTGGAGGGAGTGGGAGTTCCCTATCAGCTGACAGCAGCAACCAGAGCAATAGCACCACACTCGCACTACTGTACAGCAAGAAGGGTCAAAGTGCAGTAAAGCAGTAGTAATAAGGGACTGTATAGTCAGGGGCACAGCTAGGCATTTCTGTTGCTGAAAAAGAAATTCCAGGGTAGTATATTGCCATCCTGGTGCCCAGGGTCAAAGATTTCTCTCATGCATGCATCATTCTGAAAAGGGAGGGTATACAGCCAGAGGTCAAGGTACATTTGGGACTAATGACATGGGCAGGAATAGTGACGAGGTCCTACAAGAGGAGTTAGGTAGTAAGTTGGACCTATTGAGTTGCAATTTTGGGATTACTCCCAGTACCACATGCAAGCTAGGCTAGGGATAGAAAAATAGTAGAGTTAAATACATGGCTAAAGAGCTCGAAAAAGCTGGAGTAGGAGGGAGGGCTTCAGATATGCAGCTCATCAGAATCTCTTCCAGAGCAGGTGGGACCTGTACAAGGAGGATGAGTTGCATCTAAACTGGAGGGACATCAATATTCTGGGAAGAGGTTTGCTAGTTTCACTCAGGAGGGCTTAAACTATGCAGCAGGGGGCTGGGAACCAGAGCAGTAGGTCAGCAAGTAAAATGACTGAGGAGGAGTTAGAAACCAAGGCCATCAAGGCTAAGAGGGAAAACAAATGGTGACAAGTTACTGAATACGGCAGGATTGGTGGTCTAAAGTGTATTTGCTTTATCGAAAGGAGTGTCACAGGTAAGGCAAAATGAACTTAAAGCTTGGATTAGTACATATGGCTATGATGTTGTGGCTATTACAGAGACTTGGTTAAGAGAAGGGCAAGACTGCTAGCTTAATGTTCGGGGGTTTAGATATTTCAGGTGAGATAGAGAGATGTAAAAGATCTGGGGGAGTTGTAATATTGATTAGGGAGAATATTGTAATGAGAGAGGACACCTTGGATGTTCATCCAGCGAGGCCATATGGGTATAGCTCAGGAACAGGAAGAGAGCAATCACTTTGATGGGGTTGTACCATGGGCCAGCAGGAAACTGAGGAACAACTATGTGGGTAGATTATGGAAAATTGTAAAAATAACAAAGTTGTTTTGGTGGGTAATTTTAACTCCCCCCATCTTGACTGGCACTCTGTTATTGCCAAAGGCTTAAATGGAGGGGAAGGAATTTGTTAGGTGCATCTTCCAGGGGGGTTTCTCGAAGCCATTGGAAAATAGTCCAACTAGAGAAGGGTCATACGAAACCTAGTATCAGGGAATGGCCCCAGTCACATAGAGTCATAGTCATAGAGATGTACAGCATGGAAACAGACCCTTCGGTCCAACCCGTCCACGCCGACCAGATATCCCAACCAAATCTACTGGGACCTTGGGTTCATGTCACATTACAGGTGACCACCATTGCACTACACACGCACACAGACACTCCTACACACACAGACACACACACTCCCACACTCACACAGGCATCCTCTCAGAGACTTAGACCACTCTACACTCATGCACACACATATACACTCTCACAACCCCCCACCCCAGACATGCACACACACTCCCACATGCACCCCCTTACACACTTAAGACACTCTACACTCACTACACACACATATACACTCTCTCTCACACTCACAACCCCCAACCCAGACAGACACAAAGACCCACATGCACACACATATTTTGTGGCGTGAATTTGTACTTGCAGAGTTACAGTGTACTTTGCTCAAAAACTGCATGAATTCATGTAAAACTCTGTTATCTCACTTTTTAGATTAGAATCAATCTAAACATCATAGCATAGACAGAGAACACAGGGGGCTAACACCTCCAACATATTGTCTAGCTAACATCAATTGTTACAGCTAACCTAAGAATGCAACTTTTTTAAAAAAGGTTTTGTGATTTACACATGAAAGAAGTGAAACTATCATGGTATTCAAACAGATGAAAGACTCAACAGACAATCAAGGTATTTTTCATTGTATAGTTTCAGTTACATCACACTGTGAACTTTTGCTATAAATTCTGTGCCTTACAATTGTGTCCTCCACTACCACCTGATGAAGGAGCGGCGCTCCGAAAGCTAGTGTGCTTCCAATTAAACCTGTTGGACTATAACCTGGTGTTGTGTGATTTTTAACTTTGTACACCCCAGTCCAACACCGGCATCTCCAAATCAATCGAGTCCCACCTGCCAGCACCTGGCCCATATCCCTCCATCCCTCCAAACCCTTCCTATTCATATACCCATCCAAATGCCTCTTAAATGTTGCAATTGTACCAGCCTCCACCACTTCCTCTGGCAGCTCATTCCATACTCGTACCACCCTCTGCATGAAAAAGTTGCCCCTTAGGTCTCTTTTATATCTTTCCCCTCTCACCCTAAACTTATGCCCTCTAGTTCTGGACTCCCTGACCCCAGGGAAAAGACTTTGTCTATTTACCCTATCCATGTCCCTCTTAATTTTGTAAACCTCTATAAGGTCATCCCTCAGCCTCCGACGGTCCAGGGAAAAGAGTCCCAGCCTGATCGTGTGGGGGAGCATTTTGGGAACAGTGACCATAATTCCAAATGTTTTAGGGATGGATAAGGATAAGAGTAGTCCTTGGGTGAAAGTAATAAACTGGGGTTAGGCTAACTACAAGAATATTAAGCTGGAGTGGTGAATGTGGATTGGGGGTTTGAGGATAAATCCACACCTGTCAAGTGGGAATCTTTTAAAAGCCAGTTCATTGGAGTTCAGGACCAACATGTTCCTGTGAAAATGAAGTCTAAGGAACCTTGGAATGACAAGAGAATTTGACAGCTTAGTCAAAAAGAAAAAGGAGGCATACATGAGCTTTAGGAAATTGAAGACAGACAGAGCCCTTGAAGAATATAAAAAAATAGGAAAGAACTTAAGCAAGGAATTAGAAGGGCTGAAAGGGTCCATGAAATGTTCTTGGTAAACAGGATGAAGGAAAAATCTCAAGAAGTACCAAGCAAAACAGTCGGTCCATTCAAGGACAAAGGAGGTAAGCCAGAGGAAGTGGATGAAATGCTCAATGAATACTTTGCATCCATATTCATAAAGATGAGGTTAAAAATCACCCAACATCAGGTTATAGTCCAACAGGTTTAATTGGAAGCACACTAGCTTCCGGAGTGACGCTCCTTCATCAGGTGATTGTGGAAGGCTTGATCGTAACACAGAATTTACGATCGAGCCCTCCACAATCACCTGATGAAGGAGCATCACTCCGGAAGCTAGTGTGCTTCCAATTAAACCTGTTGGACTATAACCTGGTGTTGCGTGATTTTTAACTTTGTATGCCCCAGTCCAACACCGGCATCTCCAAATCATAAAGATGAGGACATGGTGAATGTCAGGTCTCGGGAGGGGTATGTCGATATTCGAGGGCATGTTGATACAAAAAAGGTGTTAGGTATGTTGAAAAGCATTAAGGTAGAAAAGTCCCGAATTGATGGGTTCTATCCTAGAATACTAAGGAAAGTAAGGCAGGAAGTTTCTGGGGCCTTGTATGAAATCTTTGTATTCTCTTTATAGGCGAGGTTCTAGAGGACTGAAGAATAGCCAATATTGTTCCTTTGTTTAAGAAGGGCACCAGGGATAATTCAGGAAATTACAGGTTGGTGAGCCTTATGACAGTGGCAGGGAAATATTGGAGAAGATTCTTAGGGACAGGATTTACCAAAATTTATAAAAACATAGACTTAGTAGTGATAAGAAGCATGACCTTGTGTGGGGGAAGTCATATCTTACAAACTTAATTAGTTTTTTAAGGAAGTGACAATGATTGTTGAGGGCAGTAGATGTTGTCTGCATGGACTTTAGTAAGGCGTTGTGGTTCTGTTCGCCGAGCTGGGAATTTGTGTTGCAGACGTTTCGTCCCCTGTCTAGGTAACATCCTCAGTGCTTGGGAGCCTCCTGTGAAGCGCTTCTGTGATCTTTCCTCCGGCACTTGTAGTTGTTTGAATCTGCCGCTTCCGGTTGTCAGTTCCAGCTGTCCGCTGCAGTGGCTAGTATATTGGGTCCAGGTCGATGTACTTGTTGAGTGAATTAGTGGATGATTACTATTATAGGACAAGCCAAACAGAGAACAGCCAGGGAATTCCTAGAGGCATGGCACTCATCCACTGATTCAATCAACAAGCACATCGACCTGGACCCAATATACCGACCACTGCAACGGACAGCTGGAACTGACAACCGGAAGCGGCAGATTCAAACCACTACAAATGCCGGAGGAAAGATCACAGAAGTGCTTCACAGGAGGCTCCCAAGCACCGAGGGTGTCACCTAGACAGGGGACGAAACGGCTGCAACACAAATTCCCAGCTCGGTGAACAGAACCACAACAACGAGCACCCGAGCTACAAATCTTCGCACAAACTTTGAACTTTAGTAAGGCCTTTGATAAGATCCTTTCTGGTAGGCTGATATAGAAACTAAGTAACATGGAATCTGTAGTGAGCTGGTAAGATGAATACAGAACTGGCTTGGTCATATGTTATGAAGTTGTAGGTATACTGTACCTTTAAGAGAGTTGAAAGGCTGGCAAGGACTTAGCAAGAACACAGAATACTGAAAAATATAAAATGTAACATTTGGTCGACCAGCTACAATAGAAAAGAAACAAATTCAAATTCGGCCAATCAGTTTAAATTATGCCCCAAGATACCAAGCTCCAGGCAAGTTTGAATTTAGTATTTTGACAATATTAAAACAAATGAAACAATCCAATGTTTCAGGGTATAAATATCAGACATTTTGAACAGTTAGTCAGAGCGGCAAAGAGCAGTCAGCACCAACAAGTACAGATTGCCAGCAGAACTGCTCTCCAAGAGGTTTCTTTATCTATCACAGACTTGTGAAGCAGAAGCACTAAGAAGCAGAAAAGGAGACAGAAAAATTTACAGAGGAAACTCGGCAAAGCTAACCGGTTTTGAAATGTGATTTTTTTCTGTAAATCTTAATTGGGATTTTTTTATTGGACTAGTATTGTAGAGGGGTAGGTAAAAGATAGGTTTAAGAGAAAGGAGTTGTAAATAGTTGTTGGTTAATATTCTCTGTTAGACTTAAAGAATAAAGTTGTTAATTTTTACTTTAAATAGGGACTTTTGGGATAGTTCTTTGCCTCTCAAATTTTAACAGATTAAAGCACAGGGTGAATCTTTTTTCTGTTGCTGGTTTAAATTAGCAGAGGGGTTTACCCCGTGTCACAACACATAGAAAACAGAGATTAGCGGTGGCAAGATATTTTCTGACTGAGGTTTTGTGTTCTGCAGAGTTCAATGCTGGGACCCCTCTTTGTAATGTATTTATATAAATGATCTAGAGGACAATGCGGGTGAACTGATTATAAGTTTAAAGCCAACATAAAGATTGGGGGAGCTGCAGATAGTGGAAAGGATTGACAGGATATAGCAGAATAGACTAGAGACTTGGGCAGAGAAATGGCAGGTGGAATTTAATCCAGACAAATGTAAGGTGATGCATTTTGGAGTACCTAATGCAGTAAACGGCAGAACTTGTAGAAGTATTAATATACAGAGAGACTTAGGCTTACATGTCCACAGATACCTGGAAGTGGCAACACAAGTTGCTAAGGGGGTCACAAAGGCGAATGACATGCTTGCCTTCGTTGGTCAGGGCATAGAGTACAAAAATAGACAAGTCACGTTCAGAATTCTGTATCAAATTTTGATTGCCACACTACCAGAACAATGTGGAAGTTTTGGAGACAGTACAGAAATTGTTTACCAGGAATGTTGCCTGGTTTGGTGGGTATTAGCTATGAGGAGAGATCGGACAAACTTGGCTTGTCTTTACTTGAATGTCAGAGACTGAGGGCAACCTGATAGAATTTCACAAAATTATGAGAGGCAAAGATAGAATGGATAGTCAGAGTCCTTTTTTCCCCAAGGGTAGAAATGTCAATTACTAGGGCACATAGGTTTAAGGTGAAAGGGCGAACATTTAAAGCAGATATGAGAAGCAAGATTTTTTATACAGTGGTGGTAGGTGTCTGGAATCTGCCGCGAGAGGAGGTGGTAGAAGCAGATACAATAGAAATGTTTAGTAACTATCTTGACAGAGTAGACAAGGAATACAAAAGAGAAAGTGCTAGAAAAGCTAAAAGGTCTTAAAATTGATAAATCTCCTGACCCTGATGGGTTACATTCTAGAGTTCTGAGGGAGGTGGCTGAGGAAATAGCGGAGGCGTTGGTTGAGATCTTTCAAAAGTCACTGGAGTCCGGGAAAGTCCCAGATGATTGGAAGATCACTGTTGTAACCCCCTTGTTCAAGAAAGGATCAAGGCAAAAGATGGAAAATTATAGGCCAATTAGTCTAACCTCGGTTGTTGGTAAAATTCTAGAATCCATCATTAAGGATGAGGTTTCTAAATTCTTGGAAGAGCAGGGTCGGATTAGAACAAGTCAACATGGATTTAGTAAGGGGAGGTCGGCCTGACAAGCCTGTTGAAGTTCTTTGAAGAGGTGACAAGTAGGTTAGACCGGGGAAACCCAGTGGATGTGGTCTACCTAGACTTCCAAAAGGCCTTTGATAAGGTGCCACATGGGAGGCTGCTGAGCAAGGTGAGGGCCCATGGTGTTCAAGGTGAGCTACTGTTATGGATAGAGGATTGGCTGTCTGACAGGATGCAGAGAGTTGGGATAAAAGGTTCTTTTTCAGAATGGCAGCCGGTGACAAGCAGTGTCCCGCAGAGTTCAATGTTGGGGCCGCAGCTGTTCACATTATATATTAATGATCTGGATGTAGGGACTGGGGGCATTCTAGCTAAGTTTGCCGACGATACAAGGTTAGGTGGACAGGCAGGTAGTACTGAGGAAGTGGGGAGGCTGCAGAAGGATCTAGACAGTTTGGAGGAGTGGTCCAGGAAATGGTTGATGGAATTCAATGTGAGCAAATGCGAGGTCTTGCACTTTGGGAAAAAGAATAGAAGCATGGATTACTTTCTAAACGGTGTGAAAATTCGTAAAGCCAAAGTACAGAGGGATCTGGGAGTGCTAGTTGAGGATTCTCTAAAGGTAAACATGCAGGTTGAGTCCGTGATTAAGAAAGCAAATGCAATGTTGTCAATTATCTCAAGGGAGTTGGAATATAAAAGCACTGTTTGTGCTACTGAGACTTTATAAAGCTCTGGTTAGGCCCCATTTGGAGTATGTGTCCAGTTTTGGTCCCCACACCTCAGGAAGGACATAATGGCACTGGAGCATGTCCAGTGGAGATGCACACAGATGATCCCTGGAATGGTAGGTCTAACATACGAGGAACGGCTGAGGATCCTGGGATTGTATTCATTGGAGTTTAGAAGATTAAAGGGAGCTCTAATAGAAACTTACAAGATAATACATGGCTTGGAAAGGGTGGACGCTAGGAAATTGTTTCCGTTAGGCGAGGAGACTAGGACCCGTGGACACAGCCTTAGAATTAGAGGGGGTAAATTCAGAACAGAAATGTGGAGTCATTTCTTCAGCCAGAGAGTGGTGGGCCTGTGGAATTCAATGCCACAGAGTGCAGTGGAGGCTGGGACGCTAAATGTCTTCAAGGCAGAAATTGATAAATTCTTGATGTCACAAGGAATTACGGGCAACGGGGAGAATGCGGGTAAGTGGTGTTGAAATGCCCATCAGCCATGATTGAATGGTGGAGTGGACTCGATGGGCCGAATGGCCTTACTTCCACTCCTAAATCTTATGGCCTTATGGTCTTATGGAATAGAGGAATATAAATTGCGTAAAACAAGAGATTTTTAGTATAGAAAGGCATAATGTGTTGACATATTGATGGGCCAAAGGGTTTGTTCCTGTGCTGTACTGTTCTTTGTTCTCAGTGAAAAATGACATGCTTTTAATAAATTTGTGCTAGTTGTTCTGGAATAACCTTCACATTTACAAGACTCTGTAAAATATGAATTTGAACTTGAAGATTGTTCCCACTAATGGCAAGACTATTAACTTCTTGCATTATCACTTAGTTATTACTTTTTCAATAATTTTTTATATTTCAGCATCTGTGGAGAGAGTTATCATTTCTGGTCCAGTAACCCTTCTTCAGAAAAAAAGTAATTGGAACCTATTACATAACATATACAGAACAGATTTAAATTTTCTGAAACAAATCTATGTTTGCATTTTTACTCCATGAGTCTCATCTCATTCCTTCTTCTTAACACAAATACATGTGAGTCTATTCATTTTGATCAAAGAAATAGAAAGGTAACTTATTATCTAAGTGGAAAGAAACTTTAGAGTGTTTCAGTGCAGAGGAATCTGGGTGTCCTCATGAATGAATCACAGAAAATTAGCATGCAGGCACAAGAGGTAATAAAGAAGGCAAATGGAGTGTTGACATTTATTGCAAAAAGAATAGAGTATAAAAGTAGGAACGTATTGCTACAACTGTACATGGTATCAGTGAGACTGCACTTGGACTATTATGTATAATTTTGGTCCCCTTATTTGAGGTAGTTGCATTAGAGGCATTTCAGAGAAGATTCACTAGATTGATTCCAGAGATGATAGGTTTGTCTTATGAAGACAGAGTTAGTAGGATAGATCTATAATTGTCAAGAACTTAGAAGAATGACAGGAAATTTAACTGACATATAAGGTATGAAACGGTATTAACAAAGTAGAAGTCTGGAAGGTATTTCCTGTCTGGGGCAATCTAGAATGAGAGGTCATAGTGATTAGGATAGCAGATTTCAAACAGAGATGAGGAGAAATTATTTCTTTCAAAGTGTTGTGAACCTGTGGAATTCACTACTCCAGAGTGCAGTTAATAGTGTGGCATTGAGTAAATTTAAGGTGATTGTTAATTAGTAAAGGGTTGAAGGTATATGGGGAGTAGACAGGTAAGTGGAGTTGAGGATGAGATGAGATTAAGCATGACAGCATTGAATGGGTTAGTAAGCTCAACAGTCTGATTTGCCTGGCCCTGCTCCTAGTTCTTCTGTTATGTGCAGCATTTTAACATATCCTTTGAAAATGTTTTCTCTTTTGAACTAGTCTGGCTTCTTTTCAAAAGCGTCTAGAGTATAGGTTGTTCTGGTATTATGTGTGTTTCAACAACACAAATTGGCTATAGTGCAACTGACAAATTGAGGATGCTGTTTGGATAACACAAACTTTCAGCTGTTTGGTATAGCAATTTTCCATAGCAATCTTCTACAGCGTGATTTTCTATAGTGGTTTTCAATAGCACTATTTTCTATAGTGCAAGGTTGCAGAGAAACGCAACTGTTGTGTTATTCCAGAATGGACTCCCATTTGCTTCATTTACCTTCTTTGGTAGCAAGTTCAGTTTCCTAATTACTTTCTGAGGAAGAAACTTCCCTTTATTTTCTTATCAGATTTAGTAGTAATTATCTTCTGTTGATGGACCTTTGTTTGAATTTTCCCCACACGTGCCAACGTTTTCATCGTATCTCTCCTGTCTAACTTAGTTGAAACAGTAAAGACCTTATCAAGTCATTCCAAACTTTTAATGTCTTAGTTCTAGAACTAGTCTTGACAATCTTTCTGACACATTTCTAAAAGATGACATCAAATTTTGCAAGAAGAATGTAAAATTCCTCAGTAAAAATGGTTTTAAAATGCAAAAGGAAATAAATCCATAATATTTTGTTTAACTGGTAAGCCAGGAAATATTTTCTTTTCATTTTTAATGGTTTCCTTCATCATCATTAGAAGTCAATGAAAAAGATCCTTCAAAGGTCTCATCCCAATCTTTCCCTATATTTGCAACAACAATGTAGAAGTAATTTAATAGAATGGTTTTCCCAGTAAGATAATATACACTTACCAAGATACTATAAGTTTCACTATCATTGCATTCCTCCCCAGTGGCCTCAGGGTGTGATTCAAAACCTAAACTTTCAAGGGCTGCACAACTATTCAGCAGACAACAGCAACACGCATTCATATAAGCACCAAAGAACCATAATCAGACAGATAGTGACACTGAAACAAGGGAACAAATGAGGAATGCTTGAAAAGCTTGGCAGAAGTAAATTTTGAGGAAAGCCTCGAAAGCAGGAAAGGGTGCTCAGTCTGAGAGATTATGAAACAATCCAAGTTATTCTGAAAGATCCACCACCTGCTGCAAAACATTCCCACTTTCAGTAGGAGCAGAGAATCCATTCTTATAAAAAGTATAATAAATAAAGCAAACAAGCACAATGAAACTTGCAAAGAAATTTAAGGCTTGTGTAACAAAGTATTTGAGCTCGGTACATGATAAATTGAAATCATACAACTTGAAACACCAGTTATAACAAAGTTGCCAAGCTACTTTCTCCACCAGAATAGGAAATCTAATTAAAGGAATGCCTGAGATAAGTTAAAATTCTGGACTGGTAACTCCATGTTGGCTAAACTTGTATCAGCTTGATAAATAGCTACACCATCAATTGAAACAGAGTTAGGCCATGCTGCAATGAAAAAGCACTGGCAAGACATTATTCGACAGGAGATGTCTCGGTGAAACTTAAAGCATGGTTGAATGGTGCAATGATCCTGAAGAGGATACCTGCCTGCTTATCCATCTATTTTCCAAGTTAAAATTGCAAAGGCTGTATAGGTGCTTCAAGATTTTCATTGCAGCGATAACATGGCAGACTGTATCACACTCAGGTAAAAACAATGACTGTAGATGCTGGAAACCAGATTCTGGAATATGGTGCTGGAAGAGCACATCAGTTCAGGCAGCATCCAAGGAGCAGTGAAATCGACGTTTCGGGCAAAAGGCCTTCATCAGGAATAAAGGCAGTGAGCCTGAAGCGTGGAGAGATAAGCTAGAGGAGGGTGGGGGTGGGGAGAAAGTAGCATAGAGTACAATAGGTGAGTGGGGGAGGGGATGAAGGTGATAGGTCAGGGAGGAGAGGGTGGAGTGGATAGGTGGAAAAGGAGATAGGCAGGTAGGACAAGTCCGGACAAGTCATGGGGACAGTGCTGAGCTGGAAGTTTGGAACTAGGGTGAGGTGGGGGAAGGGGAAATGAGGAAACTGTTGAAGTCCACACTGATGCCCTGGGGTGGAAGTGTTCCGAGGCGGAAGATGAGGCGTTCTTCCTCCAGGCGTCTGGTGGTGAGGGAGCGGCGGTGAAGGAGGCCCAGGACCTCCATGTCCTCGGCAGAGTGGGAGGGGGAGTTGAAATGTTGGGCCACGGGGCGGTGTGGTTGATTGGTGCGGGTGTCCCGGAGATGTTCCCTAAAGCGCTCTGCTAGGAGGCGCCCAGTCTCCCCAATGTAGAGGAGACCGCATTGGGAGCAACGGATACAATAAATGATATTAGTGGATGTGCAAGTAAAACTTTGATGGATGTGGAAGGCTCCTTTAGGGCCTTGGATAGAGGTGAGGGAGGAGGTGTGGGCGTAGGTTTTACAGTTCCTGCGGTGGCAGGGGAAAGTGCCAGGATGGGAGGGTGGGTTGTAGGGGGCGTGGACCTGACCAGGTAGTCACAGAGGGAACAGTCTTTGCGGAAGGCGGAAAGGGGTGGGGAGGGAAATATATCCCTGGTGGTGGGTTCTGTTTGGAGGTGGTGGAACTGTCGGCGGATGATTTGGTTTATGCGAAGGTTGGTAGGGTGGAAGGTGAGCACCAGGAGCGTTCTGTCCTTGTTATGGTTGGAGGGGTGGGGTCTGAGGGCGGAGGTGCGGGATGTGGACGAGATGCATTGGAGGGCATCTTTAACCACGTGGGAAGGGAAATTGCGGTCTCTAAAGAAGGAGGCCATCTGATGTGTTCTGTGGTAGAACTGGTCCTCTTGGGAGCAGATACGGCGGAGGCGGAGGAATTGGTAATACGGGATGGCATTTTTGCAAGAGGTAGGGTGGGAAGAGGTGTAATCCATCCATTTTGTGGAGGTGCCAGAGTTGAACTGGGATGGATAAGGTCAGAAGTCACATGACACCAAGTTGTAGTCCAACAGGTTTATTTGAAATCACAATTTGAATTTTCATCTGATGAAGGAACAGCACTCTGATTTCAAATAAATCTGGTGGACTATAACCTGGTGCCATGTGACTTCTGACCTTGTCCTTCACCCAAAGACAGAGCACTAAGCAGAAAAATATTATGATTTTTTTTCCAAAGCTTATTCCTATAATTTTTCAATGAGTTTTACTTTATAGGGTCAAGCCACTGTGAGATGTGAACAAATTTAAGACAGTTTTTCAGTTATTTGTCACTGTGTTTTCCTTTTTTTGGCATCGAGTGCACTTCCAGGCAATAACTGGGTTGCATAGGGGCCTTTTTAGCTACAGTTCATTCTCCTATAATATGCGTTTTGTTAATGCAAATTCACTGTAACGCAATTGATGAGTTGGGAACACTAAAGTGCAAACTTTTAAAACATGTGCTGACTGTAACGTGATTACATCGCCAACATTTTAAGAGCTTTTTTTAAAGCACGACTTTTCCATAACACAGAGCTGTACATTATAGAAGAACTACCTGTATCTCAAAACTCTTCCTAATACAAATTTATGGAGAGACCTCCTATGATTCAACTCATCATAATTTTACTGTTGGTTGAGGCAAGGAACATTCCAGACAAAATTAACTTAGGTCAGAAAGTAGAGAACAATTGTGTGAAAGATAAACTCAGTAAATCGATCACCTGGAACATAGAATATTGAGGTCAGTGATAGACACTGTGATATGGAAGGAATATTGGAAATACAAAAAGTCATCGGATTCAAAACATTAACTCTATTTCTCTCTCCACAGAAGTTGCCAGACCTGCTGAGTTTCTGCTTCTATATCAGTAACATGATTGGCTCCAGAGTATAGCAACCAGAAAAAAGTGGCGGAATATCTTATAGGAAGAATATATGAGTGAAGAGAAAAGAGATGGTCATATGCAAAAGCCTATGTGTTAGGAATACCAAGCAGAAAAATTAAGTTGACCCTGTGGAAGGTTGCAAGTAACATAATGAACATCATTCAAATGAAGAATAATTCAAGTACTACGACACTGTTCCTCTTTGGAGGTGGAAAGCAAATTGTCTTATAGAAATTTAAATGGGGATGTGAGAATAAGGAAATTATCTTTATGGGAATTGTTTTTAGAAAAGTACAGCACAGAACTGCCCTTTGGCCCACAATGTTGTAACGAGGTTTAGTCCTAATATAAAAGATAATAAGTTAACCTACGCACCCCCAAATCACTGCTATCCACGTGCATGTCCAGCAGTCGCTAAATGTCCCTAAAGACTCTGCTTCCACCACCACCGCTGGCAATGCATTCCATGCATTCACAACTCTGCGTAAAGAACCTACCTCTATACCTTTCTGCTAATATCTTAAAACTATGACCCCTCGTACCAGTCAATCCTGCCCTGGGGAAAAGTCTATAGCTATTGACTCTATCTATTCCTCTCATTATCTTGTATATCTCAACAACCAAAGATAATGTATGAAAATTTCATACTCTTAATAAAGAGCGCTGGCAAATGTAATCCATGATTCCTTTATGTTCAGTATTTTAGGAAAACCAAAAGTAAATTTACCACAGATTCAATGCGATTCCGTCTGAGATTTAGTTCTGTCAGTGAATCAAGACCACTCATGTTTTCAACATGAATGATGAAATTACCCGCAAGGTTAAGCACTCGAAGTTCAGTTAAATGATTGATATTTTCCATCCTACAGATCTGTAAACAAAGACAAAGACAATCTTAATATTAACACTGATTTTTACATTTTGCAAAAATATTTAAAACTGAAAGTAAAATGCTTGCTTTTCCACAGAAAGAAAAATGTGAAACATTATAAAAGAAACCAGAACCATTGGTGCATTGCCAATCTGAAAATGTAAAAAAACTGAACATGAAAACAATCACAAGAGTTGGTTTTTCAATCCCGTATCTTATTTCAAAACTGATCAGATTACTCAACGTGCTATGAATTCATGTTCATTAATTCAGGTCTAACTTGGAAGCAGAATCATTAGGGAAATATAAGTGACTGCTGGACAGGCACATAGAAAGCAGTGAGTTAAGGGGTGCGTAGGTTAAGTTATTATATTTTACATTAGGATTAAACCTCGGCACAACATCGTGGGCCAAATGGCCTGTTCTGTGCTGTACTTTTCTATATTCTATGTTAAACAATGGTGTGTATAATACAAGACAAAACAAAGCTCTTAGTCCTTAATGAAACATCTCAATATTCTAGCAGGTATCAAACTTTCAAAGGCATCCATCAGGCCAGGCCCAAAGGTAACAGACTTTAAGTTTACTTGATTCCTCATAAAGTCAATCAGCCAAAAATCAATTTTCCACTTACAGCATTGGCTTTTCCACATAGGAATCAACCTCTGCATAAAGAGGTTGTATCTCAACAGACTCTCTGAAAAGCAATCACTTTTTTCGCTATTTCACTGATCAAATTGAATACCTGTGAACTTGCACCATTATACTTGCTGCCGAAAAGAATCTATTATTTCTCATGTCCATGCTAGCCTCAGCAACACCCCCAACAGGAAACAAACTCATGCGCAGAGGACATCCAGTTGTACTTTACTAATATCCTTCTTAACTCTTCTGTTATTGCTAAATTATCAAATTACAGAAATGTTCTCCTGTTGAAGTAATTGGTTTTAGTCTTCACATCAAATGCTGTTCACAAGTTCTATTCAACTCTTCTCCACTGGCAACAGTTTGAGACTAAACCAAACTGTTTGTCACCTTAGTGCCATATCTGATACACAAGGCGAATGAGGCCTAACCTCCCCCGACACACCATCACTTTGTCCATTTGCAATTATGTAACAATTGCCTGTCTTCATCCCTGTCTCAGCCCAACTGCTGCCAAAAGCCTCATTAAGATCTTTGTTAACTGTAGACTTGATAATTCCAATGCATTCCTATCTAGACTCCCATATTCCACTCCCATAACCTCATCTCAAACTCTGCTGCCCATGTCCGAACTCATAACAAGTTCTGATCACTTAACAATCTCACAATTTGTATTGGCTTGCAGTAAAGCGATGTCTTGATTCTAAAATTCTCTTTCTTATTTTCAAATTCCTATCTCTGTAGTCTCTTCCAACTCCACAGCCCTCTAAGATATATGGACTAACCAGGTTCTGGCCTGTTATGCACTCCAAATTATAATTGCTGCACATTCAAGGCTGTGCCTTCAAGAACCAAAGCTGAAGTCCCCTCCGTTAAGCTCTCTATCTTGTTTTCCTCGTTCTAAGGCATTTCCTGAAACCACTTCTTTGGTTGTCTTACTTAATATCTTCTTACATGGCTAGCAATCATATTTTGCTCACTAATGATCCTGTGAAGCACTATGGGACATGTTATTGCATTAAATATGAACTTTTGCTCAATAATGACACTTGTACCATACCTGATTTGCATGCAGGTCCAAAACATCAAGATCAGTGAG
Organism: Chiloscyllium plagiosum; assembly: GCF_037043375.1. NCBI lineage: Eukaryota > Metazoa > Chordata > Chondrichthyes > Orectolobiformes > Hemiscylliidae > Chiloscyllium > Chiloscyllium plagiosum. Next base: position 142,895 of record NW_028270180.1, read on the forward strand.
ACTCTCCAGATTAGAAATGTTCTTGATTCTGTAGTACAACAGAAACAAATTTAGAAATCATTTTCCAGGGAAAATTGAGAAAATACAAACTCCACACATTTCCATTAGACACAATTATAGAGAATTTTACAGCTTTCTCCCCCTCTTCGGCTGAAGCACTGATTCTTATTGGTGTTCGGTCCTTGTTGCTAGTTACCCTTTAGCGTCAACCTTATATGCCAATGCAGTGAAAACAATTTGCATCATTGACAGATCAGCTAAGAAACTCCAGGAGATTCTGAACAGTTCAGAATGGAGAAAAAAAGCAACTCAAGTTGTCCAAGCTACAACAGAACCAGAAATACACCCAGCAAGGTAACTCACCAGATAGACAAGTTCAACGTGGAGTAATAGCACAATTTACTACATTAAAGGCAGTAAATAAAACATACAGTAACTGTTATTCACTGCTTCCCTGAAGCCTAAGAAGCTGACAGTTTTTGACTTTATCGCAAGATAGTCTAAGCAAAGAGCAATCACTACATCATATATTAACTACCCTGAAATATGAAACTGGATATAGGAAGGTAGAACTTTACAGAAGATCACAAAGATGGGCATCAGATAGAGTGGTAGATAGAGATAGAAATTGTGACTGAAGTGCTCGTTTAAGAAGGACTCCACTTCAAAGGATACTGGCACTAGTGCTGAGACAGGAAGAAACTGTACCTAATGGATGTTCTCCTGAACTAGGATAGGAACCATTTCCCAGCAAAAAAGATGAAAGGATAGTGGCATTGGTTTTAAATTAATATGTAGGAATTAACAGGAAACATCAGCATTCTAACTTAACAAATGACGATTATGCCAATTTTGAACTCTGCCTCTAAAGTGAATCAAGGCAGAATCATTGAATATTTTTCGACATAAGTGCACAGATTCTTGTTGTGCAGGGAATCAAAGGTTATTGGAGTAAATGGGATGTGGAATTCAAAACACAAACAAATCAGCCATGATCTTATCAAACTGCGGAACTGGTTTGAAGGGTCGAATGACCTACTTCTGATCCTAACTCATGTAGGATTTATTTGCTGACAACAACAGTTCAAACAATCCAACAACTGTACACATGCACACACCTGTGTAGTACTGTGCAGATTTTCAAAAATTAAAATTCCATTTTAATTTAAACTTCATTTAATTACTCTTAGATGTCACTTCAGTCATCTTTCGGTATTTAATACTTTCAAAAAGTATAGTTATGAGAGGTATCACTGCTGGTATGTATGCCCCTGGGTGTCAGCAAGGGGAACCATTCACATTTATGCAAATTAATAAAGGAAATTAATGGTGGGATAAAAATTTTCAATAGCAGTGAGCAGTATTCTTAACAAAACTGGGGTGCTGAATACAACCACGTTTTGGGAGGAACCACATATAGAGGGAAGCAGTGGCAATGTCACTGGACCAGTAATCCAGAGGACATGGGTTCAAATCCCACCATGGAGCTACTAATATCTGAATTCAATTAATATATCTGCAATTCAAAGCTTGTCCAAATGATGATCATGAAACTAGTAAAATACTATATGGTTTATTAACGCCTTTAGGCCAAGCTTACCTGGTCTGGTCTACACATATCTCCAGACTCACAGCAATGTGATTGACTATTACATCCTTTGAAATGGCCCAGCAGTCCACTCAGTTGAACTGAACTACTACAAAGTCTAAGAAAAGGCATGAAGCTGAATGGACCATCCAGCATCAACCTAAGCAGCGAAAGCAATAACAGTAAAATTAGCCCTGTCAAACTTGCAAAGCCCTCCTCACTAACACCTGGGAGGTTGTACAATCTCTTAAGGTAAACTTGCAGGTTGAGCTAGTAGTTAGGAAGGCAAATCCAATGTTGCCATTCATCTCAAGAGGACTAGAATATAAAAGCAAGGATATACTTTTGAGGCTTTATAAGGCTCTGGTGAGACCACATTTAGAGTATAGTCAGCAATTTTGGGACCCATACCTCAGGAAAGACAACTGGCTGTGGAGCAGGTCTAGAGGGGTTCACAAGAATGACCCCAGAAATGAAAAGGCTTAACATATGAGGAATGTTTGAAGACTCTGGGACTATACTCGATGGAGTTTGGAAGGATCACAGAATACTGAATGGCCTTGCCAGAGTGGACATTGGGAAGGTGTTTCCATTGGCAGGAGAGATGAGGACCAGAGGGCACAGCCTTAGGGTAAAGGGAAGACCCTTTAGAATGGAGATAAGGAGAAACTTCTTTAGCCAGAGAGTGGTAAATCTGTGGAATTCATTTCCACAGAAGGTTATGGAGGCCAGGTCATTGAGTATATTTAAAATGGAGATAGATAAGTTCTTGACTGCCAAGGAGATCAAAGGTTACAGGGAGAAAGTGGGAAAATGGGGTTGAGAAACCTATCAGCCATGACTGAATGGCAGAGCAGACTCGATGGGCCGAATGGCCTAATTTCTGCTCCTATGCCATATGGTCTAAGTTGGGAGAGCCACCCGATAAACTTGTCAAGCAACAGCATGGCATAGCCATATTCATGGAAACATACCCTACAGGCACCACAGTGTTTTGCCCCACTAGCAAGCCAAGCTTACCAGAATTGGTGGAACAGTGTTATCCATTCATGAGGTAGTTGCATTGGGAATCCTCAACATTGACTCCAGACCTCATGAAGTCTAGAAACCTCCTGCTGATTTCACACTTATAGTACCCATACAATTGTAATCCTCCGCGTTGAATACTAATTGTAAGAAACACAAAGGGTGGCAATGAAAGGGAATAAAGTCCCCAGCCAGGGTACAATGTCTATCAGTAGTGAGGTTTCAGCAGCACCACTATTGGCTAAACTGTTCAAGTCCTAAAGGATACAGGCTGCTCGACTGGATCTTTAGCAGCTGGAGAAGGAACCAACAAGAGGGAGAAACGTACATGATGTGTCCTCACAAATCTAACTGTCAGAGAAGCATCTGTCCGTGACAATATCGGCAGGTCTGAACACCAAACAGTTCTTGTAGAGACAAATTCCATTCTTCACATTGAGGATATCTTCAGTGTCATGTGGTACTGTCATCATGCTAAATGCAATGGGTTTTGCTCTAGCAACTCAAAACGGAGCAACCACGAGGCACTATGGGCCATCAGCAGCAGCAGCAGAATTGCATCTCAATCATAATCTGCAATTGCAGGGCCCACTACCATTTCCATTCTAATGTTACAAACAAGCCAGGTGGAATGACTCTGGTTCAATGAAGAGTGCAAGAAGTAGCAGCACTAAAAGCAACACCGGATTACTTATAGAGTGATAGAGTCATACAGTATGGAAACAGACCCTTCAAAACGCTAGACTGGGCAAGCGATTCTGTAACAACAGATTATATATAAGGTTTGTAGCCTTGCTGCAAAATTTTATGAATGGTGGCGGACAATTAAACAACAAACTGGAAAAGAAGACACAACAAATATCTCCATCCTGGAAGATGAGGAGCCCAAAACTTCAATAAGAAGACAAGGCTGAAACATACGCATCCATCGTCAGTCAGATGTGCCAAAGGGATGATCCAGATCAGCCTCTATTGAGGTCCCGATCATCACAGAAACCAGATTTCAGCCAATTTAATTCACTCCATATAATATCAGAAAGGGCATGAAGGCACTGGACAAAGGCAAGGCAACTGACTCTCACAACAATCCTACGACTGTACTGAAGACTTGATTCCAAAACTAACCATGCCCATGTCAAGCTGTTCCATTACAGAAACAACATTGACATCTACCCAAAAACATGGAAATTTGTTGGGGTGAGTCCTGTTCACAAAAAGAGGGACAAATCCAAATCAGCCAATTGTCATCCGATCAGTCTACCCTCCATCATCAGCAAAGTGATGGAAGTGCCAATTGGTGATGCTCAGTTTGGTTTCTTCTCAGGGCCATGTAGCTTCTGATCTCATTCCAGCCTTGGGCCAAACATTGAAAAAAGAGCAGTACATCAGATATGAAATGAGAGTGACTGCCCTCAACAAGGCAGCATTAGACTGAGTGAAGTATCAAGGAGCCCTAACAGAACTGGAATTAATGAGAATCCAAGGAAAAGCTCTGCACTTGCACAAGAATCATGCCTAGAATAAAGTAAGCTAGGCAATCATCTCAGTCTCAGGACATCTCTACAGGAGCTTCTCAGGGGGAGTGAGCTAGGCCCATCTACTTTCAGCTGCTTCATCAATGACCTTCCAACATCATAACGTCAGAAGTGGAGATGTTTGCTGATGACTGCACAATATTCAACATCATTTGTGACTCGGAGAAAATGAGGACTGCAGAAGCTGGAGATCAGAGTTGAAGAGTATGCTGCTGGAAAAGCACAGGCGGTCACGCAGCATCCAATGAACGGGAGAATCGATATTTCGAGCATAAGCCCATCATCAGGAATTTCATGCTCCCTGACTGGCTGTGCTTTTCCAGCATGAAGGGCTTATGCTTGTCGATTCTCCTGCTCCTTGGATGCTGCCTGACCTGCTGTGCTTTTCCAACACCACACTCTTCAACCATTCATGACTCCTCAAACACTCAAGCAGACAATTCTCAAATACAACAGAACTGAACAATATCAAAGTCTGGACTGACAAACGACAAATACCTTGCATGGCACACAAGGGCCAAGCAATGATCACTGTTTTGCTGGAAAACACAACATCTGCAGTCCTCACTTTCCCCAAGCAATGATCACCTTTAACAAGAGAGCATCTAATCATTGCCCCTTGACATTCAACAACAACGGAATCCCCCATCAAAATTCTCATGATTACTATTGCCCAGACACTGAAGTGGAAAAAAACACAAATACTGTAGCTACAAGAGCAGGTCAGAAGCTAGGAATTCTGCAGTGTGAGACTCAACTCCTGCCTCCCAAAGCCTGTATGCCACTGTCAAGGCATAAAGCAGGACTGAAATGGAATACTCTCCATTTTTATGAACAAATGAAGATCTAACAATACTCAAGGAGTTTGAAATAATTCAGAGCAAAGCAGCTTGCTTGATTGACACCTAATGCACCACAACGAGCGTCCCCTTCATCAATAGTGAACAGTTTCAGAGTCACTGAACAAAGTTGGGACTGAGGATGTTTGCCATGCTGTTGGGAAAGTTTTTAACTAATTCTACAAGAGTATGGGAATGGGGATACAATATTGACAAATGATACTGCACCAGGATGCTAAGAGAGACAAATGTCATTAAAATTGAGAATAGTAATTGGCAACCCCACACCGCTTGTGAAAAGCATAAAAGATGGTGGGAGTTTTTCGTGCATTTGTCACCCAATTATAAGATTCCACCATTTGTTTCTCTCTCCACAGATACCATCTGGTTCATTAATGTCCTTTAGGGGAGGAAACTGTCTCCTTACCTGGTCTGGCCTCCATGTGACTTCACACCAATAACAATGTGGTTAACTCTTAACTGCCTTCTGGGCAATTAGGGATGAGGAATAAATGTTGGCCTCGCCAGCGATGCCCACATCGCATGCATGAATGAAAAAATTAATAGGCAGAGTCAGGTGATGGGAGAAAGTAATAAAGTCTAAATCAGGGTTGCATTTCATGTATGTGAATGCAGGGAGAACAGTTAATAAAACTGGGGAGTTCCAGGCACAGATTACAATTATGGTTGTAGGAACAGAGACTCAGCTGAAGAAAGGACTGGTTTGCATATTAAATATTCCTGATTATAAGGTGCTCAAAAAAGATAAGAAAGGGGAAAAAGATGGGTTGACATTGTAGGTTAAGGACAGCAACTGGAGAAAGAAGATGCTTCACAGTGTGCAAGGACAGAATCAATTTGGCAAGAACAAAGGAATAAAAAGTGTACAATTACATTGCCTGTGTAATCAATAGATCACCAATTAGTGGAAAGGTGGAGGGAACAAGTGTTCAATGAAGTTACAGAAAGCTGTAAGCATCATAAAGTATTCATAATAGGGGACATTAATACCCACATATAGAGTGGGATAGTGGTGATATAAGGGGCAGTGAGCAGTAAGTGTTCCTAGATTGTGTACAGGAGAACTTCCTATAACAATTTGTGTCATATTAAACAAGAAGGGAGGCACTGCTAGACCTGGTTCTTGGGGATAAGGGTCACCAAGTAGGATAAGTCACAAGATGGGAAAACATTTGGGAGTTAGAGATCATTATAAAATGGCATAGCTCCTAATCAAGTAGAAGAGAGCCAAATTCAATAGGCAAAAACTCCCAAATGTTTTCCCATCTTGTGACTTATCCTACTTGGTGACCCTTATCCCCAAGAACCAGGTCTAGCAGTGCCTCCCTTCTTGTTTAATATGACACAAATTGCTATAGGAAGTTCTCCTGTACACAATCTAGGAACACTTACTGCAGGATAGACTGGAACCAAGGGTATCAGGAAAACAATATCTGAGCAATGCTACCTTCAAAGAAAAGATGGTCCGGGCAAACTCAAGGTGTATTCCTGCAAAACAGAAAAGGTAGGATAAACTAATTCTGAACTTGCTGCATGAAAAAAAGAGTACAGAAAATAATTATGGAAAATCGGTGCTAATGGCAGATGTCAGATTGTAAATACTTTTGAGAACTAAGTTAAATACAGAAGGTTGAAAAGGAGTATGTGAGAAGCAAAGATAGATTATGAAAAAATAGCAGCAAATGTAAAAGGAAATCACAAAGTATTCTATGAGCATATAAACAATAAAAAGAGTGGTAAAAGGAAAAGTGGGCTGAACAGGAAGTAACAGGGGGATTTACAAATGGAAAGCAAGAAGCCATGGCTGGGGTGTTAAATTAATATTTTGCATCTGCTGTTATCTACAAAGTAGATGCTGCCCAGGGCATGGTGACAGAGGACAACACTCAATCACTAGAAGACTTTAAAATTTATAAGGAGGTAGTTTCCATAAGTTCTGACAAGATTACAGTGCTTGTCCACAAATCCCTGAAAGTGACGATACAGGTCATTAGGAGAGTTAAGAAGGCATACTAGATGCTTGCGCTTATCAGTCAAGTTATAGAATTGAAGAGCAGGGAGATTTTGATGGAGCTACTCTGTCGGAAGGATGTGATTGCACTGGGTGGGTGCACAGGAGATTTGCAAGGATGTTACCAGGGATGGATTAAGGTTAGAATTTCAGCTAAGAAGAGGGGTTGGATAAGCTTGAGTTATTTTCTTTGGAGCTGAGAAAGGTTAGGTGGTCCTGATTGAGGTGTATAAAATTTTGAGAGGAATCAACAGGGTGAATAGAAAGCAGCTGTTTCTCTAAATCAAAGGGTGGAATAACAAGAGGGGGACATACTTTTAAAGCGAAGTGAATCTCTTCATATTCTGTATTATCATGGTAATGATCCATGTAGAGACAAATAAAATTGTGAGCGCAAAAAACAAAAAGATTTAAAAATAAATAGCTGGGTTCAGGTCTCATTAGAGATTGCACATAAATTGATTAATGGGAAACATGGGTGATTCATGGTGGTGAATAATAGATGAAAATTATCACAGGTAATTTTGGTAGAGAAAATAAATCTGTTCAGGTGTAAGAGCACTTCTGGATGTAAAAAAGAGCTAGGTTCAGGGGTCTGTGGCAGAGTTGTAGTGTGATTTTGAGCCAGACGGCCTGGACTAAAGTTGCACATGTTCCAGAGGTGTGCCTTAACATCCCTGAAGAAGTTGATTTAAGAAAAAAAAGTGCTGTGTTCTCTGACCCAACAGGCTTTGCATGTAAATTGATAATTTAGTAGTAACACAGATGATTTGACTTTGCGACAAGGATAAAGGGAAAACACAATACAGGTGACTTGGTGTAGGGAAAAAAAGAACATTGAAAGCACTTTTAAATATTTTTTAAAAATCTACGTTCAAGGAGGGGTTCATGTAACAATGGTAATGCCCATACCTCTGGCCTAGAAGATCAATGTTCAAATCCCACATGCCTAAAAGTTGTGTCATTACATATCTGAACAAGCTGATTAAAATGATAGGCGCTTGTGGTGCCTGATTTCTAGGCTAGGGGGCTTGGGTTCAGGTACCACCTGCTCTACAGGTGTATAATAATATCTCTGAACAGGCTGATTGCAAAATAACTAAAGGTCTTGCTGTAAATCTCATTTATAGCCACTCAAATTGTTCCCAAGAAGATGCTCCCCTTTCTTTTATCCCTTTGCTTACGCCTTTTCCAGCTTTGCAGTGGGATTCAATGCCATCACCTCTCATAAAGATTGTGGTACTGACCGGATGCAGGAAGAACTTTTCCCCTGGTTGAGGAGTCTAGAACCAGGGGTGACACTCTCAGGATGAAAGGTAGGTAATTTATGACTGAGATGAGGAAAAATATCCTCATTTCAGGTTTAGTGAACTAATAAAATTTTTTTAAAAGAGCTTGATTCTAGGGATTTTGTGGTGTGGTGGCAGTGTCCTTACCTTTGGATCAGGAGATCCAAGTTCAAGTGCCACTTGCTCCAGAGGTACATAATAACATATTTCAATCCAGGTTTATTTAAAAAATTAAACATTAAAAGAGATGGGTTCTTGTAGGGCTTGTGTAGAGATGTGATAGTGTTCCTACCTCTGACCCAGGGGGCCAAGGTTCAAGACTCAGCTAACTCCCGAGGTATGTAAAACACGTCTGAATAGGTTAATTAGAAAATAAATCGCAACTGCTGAGTCAGAAGGTCAGGGTTCAAGTTCCACCTGCTCCAGTGGTGTCATAACACAACTGAACGGGTTAATTAAAACTATTAAGAGTTGGGTTAAAACCATAGGAAATAGGAATAGAAGGTAGTCCATTCAGCCACTCAAATCTGCTCTGTGGTTCAATAGGATCCAACATTTTTCATATCCACTTTCCTGCCCTTACCCCATAACCCTTGATTCCCTGATTGATCTTAGTAAGTCCCTTGTACTTCCCCCTTTGTCCAATTCTATAATGTAAGTTTAGCTATCTGGTTGGGATTGTAACAGTGCAATGTTGTTTCTAGATGGTGGTACTTAGATAAAATACCTAACTGGTTACTTGTCAAGCATACAGAAGCCTTGACAATAAAAATGCTCCATAAATGAAATAGAAGTGGAGTGATTGAACGGTGTCAGCTAAGTGGATACTATAGAATATGAGTTCCCTGAATGGGGCTGTTAAGCTGGTCTAATCAGGGAATCCTAGTTGACAGATGTAAACAGGAGTGTCAAGAAAAAAAAGAGAGAAAAAAAGGCTTCAGAGGTTCTGTTCACTCTAAGAGCTGGCTCTGAAAAAAAAAGAAAAAACAAATAAACAGGAGTGTCAATGGTTCTGCACAATCTACGATTGGCTCTGTGCTAGTTGGGTCAGTGCCATGCATTAAGCGTACATAAATAAAGGTTTACTAGGTGACGGGACACCGGCCTATGCGGAGTTATTTCAGGAAGCATTAGTCCCTGTTTTGGTTGTGAAACAGTTTACATATCTTCTTAACTGAAGGTCCTTTAACAGTTAGTTAGGCTTGTGTTATAGAGATTTTCAACTACTTCTGACTCCTTATCAAGTCCCCTAAACAAACCATATCTAGTCCAGTTACCTATCCAGTAGTACAGCTTAGAGCAGCACTTCCCATCATGAAGTCTACTTTTCTCTGTCTTGGATACACATTGGCTTTCCCAACAACTTGTCATTTTTGAATTCTTCTTCAGAGATATTTAAACCATTCCAAGTGACCCACTGAAAACCTTGCAACTAGCCTTATCTTCATATCCAGGCAGAATTGCATGTAACAAATATTTAGGAATAGCCAAATGGATCAGCCCTTTGGAACTGAAAGTTACATTCTCAAAGAATGCTGGCTTCTACAGTACAAAGAAATGCTTAAAAAGGTAAGGGTTATCACGGCTCCCATACCAACATCACCTAGCATCAACTGCTATCTTAAAAGGTTTTTCTGAAATTTGCAGAATGTCAGATTATTAAGATCATGATTGAATTTGACAATTAAACAGTAAGACAATTATGGACTCTCAAAACATACTTAAGAAGGCAGCCCACACGTAACTTTGCTGTTTGTTTCAGTAAGTGTACAGTGAAGATAACCTGGAGTAAATTAGCTAGATTGACTACCAGGTTTTAAAACAGACAAACATTTATTCACAAAATTATGGAATGAAACACAAAGAACAGACTATAGAATACCCACAGAACTCAGTCTATCTAGACTTAATTATGTTGTTCTAAAAATAGACAACAGTTCCAATAAACAGAGTAAAACTGAAACAAAGGCTTACAGGTTGAAGTTAGAAGGGAAGAAGGAAAGAGAGTCCAGCAGCCTGTTTCACATGCACACATCCTGCTGTACTGAACTAAAAAACAAGAATTCAGCTTTCAGGACTGACCACTTCCCCTTTCTTTATACTAGGTTACTTCTAAAACATGAAAGCTATGGCCTAAAATCTCATATGTTTACATATAAACAAAAAAGTCTCTCAGTAAACCCTTTCATCTCTGTACCAAACCAGTCGCCTCAGAGCCCAAACTGTTTTATGACCCCGCTGAAAAAAAATCAAGGACAGCATCCTTAAGAAGGACCAGCTTTGTGACACCTCCCCCCCTTAAGAAAATGAACCATCAATATCCAAAGATGGCTTTTTTTTTATACCCTCAAAAAAAATTGGTTAGTACTCGAAAATACACATACACACTACACTGACAAAAAAAAAAATGCAAACATGCACAACCACATTCAAATTCAGGCCATGGTATACCCCCGCCACCGAATGCCTCCATATCTCATTCGAGTCTTTACAACGCATCGGTAATCACGTTTTTATAACCTGCCACATACACAATTGTCAAACTGAATGGCTGCAACATCAAGATCCATCTAAACAGTCTGGCATTCTTGTCCTTAAGTTTCTCCACAAACGTCAATGGGTTATGATCAGTGTATACAAACATCTCTGATGCGTTGCTGGTAATATAGATACTGAAATATTGTAATGTCAACACCAGCTCTTTCTGAAGAGTCGAATATCTCTGTTGATGAATGTTCAACTTTCTGGAAAAATACCCATTGGATCTTCCTATCCCTTCATCATCCCCCTGCAACAGCATTGCACCAGCACCAACATCCACATCAGTGGCATCAATTGCCACATTGAAAGGCTTTGCGTAATCAGGTGTGGCTAATACTGGGGCAGTGATTAACACAGTTTTTAGGCTGTAAAATGCCTAAAACTTCTGAAACTTCTTGCTCTCTTTTAACAATTCAGTGAGTGGAGAAGCTACACTGCTAAAATTTGGCACAATCCCAGGAACAGTAGTACTGCTCTTTTTGTCGACAGTGTGGGAAATTCCCCAATTACTTTCGTTTTCGCATCCCGTGGGGCCATTTGTCCATGTCCAATAACATGGCCCAGGAAGGTGACTTGGGCTTTGGCAAATTCATTTTTAGCTAGGTTTACCACCAAGCCTGCCTTCCGAAGTCAATCGAACAAGTCCGATAAATGCTGTAAATGTTCCTTCCATGAGTGACTAAAAAATCACCAGGTCATCAACATATACCACACAGATGGGCAATCCGGCCATGACATTATTAATTATTCTCTGAAATGTGGCTAGAGCGTTTTTCATATCAAATGGCATAACTTTGAACTGATATAGTTCATCTGACATTACAAAAGCTGAAACTGCCTTTGCTGTTTCTGACAAAGGTACCTGCCAGTAGCCTCTGAGCAAGTCCAACTTAGAAATCTAAGTTGCTTGTCCCGCCTTTTCGATACAGTCTTCTAACCATGGAATTGGACATGCATCAGTCTTTGTAACAGCATTGACTTTTTGATAGTCCACACATAACCGCTGGGTACCATCTGGCTTTGGCACCATGACTATGGGTGAGCTCCAGTCACTGTAACTCACTTCGATTATGCCATCTTGGGGCATGGGTTTTATCTCCTTCTGAACCTGTGCCAACTTTAGAGGGTTATGCCTATAAGGATGTTGCTTACTCGGAACAGCATCTCCTATATCTAAATCATGCACAATTAGGTTAGTACTTCCCAGTTGATTTCCGCATATCTCCCCATGTGATAGTATTAACTCTTTTAGGTCATTTCGATTTTCTTGTGGAAGGTAACTTAATAATTTATCCCATTTTTGATAACTTCCTCATTGTCCAATTCAGAATCCTCTGAACTTGGTTCTTCCTTCTGTGCTGTAATCATTAACACCTTCTCTTCTTGCTTTCCTTCCCTGTCAAAATATTTTTTGAGTATATTCACATGACCCACTCTGAGATTCCTTCCTAACTGGAGTCCCTATCAAGTAGTTCACCTCACTCAATTTCCTCTCAATTTGATATGGTCCACTAAACCTTGTTTTAAAGGTTCACCTATTAGTGGAATTAACACCAATACCTTATCCCCAGTGGCAAAATTGTGAATTTTTGATTTCTTATCCACTTTTTGTTTCGTTGTATGCTGCAATACTTTTAAATGTTGTCTAGCCAACTCCCCAGTTCTATTTAGTCGTTCTCTAAAATTTGACACATTGTCCAAATGGGTGGTCTCTGAATTCTGACTTGTTTATTTCTCCTTAATCAACTTTACTTCATGCCCAAACATTAATTCCAATGGACCGAATTTGGTCGATTCATTTGGTGCATCTCTGATTGCAAAAAGCACAAGTGAAACTCCCTAATCCCAATCATCCGGATAGTCCTGACCATAAACCCTTAACATGGTCTTTAATGTTTAATGCCATCTTTCTTGTGCTTCCTGTGATTCTGGATGGAACGCAGTAGCTTTGAATTGTTTTATTTCCAAGCTATCATAGTCTCCTTGAATAGTTTGGATGTGAAGTTTGACCTGTGATCTGACTGGCTCTCTTTTAGTAGTCCGTACCTAGAAAAACATTTGAGTGATTCTTCTCCAATCCTTTTAGCTGTGATATTGCATAATGGGACTGCCTCGACAAGTCTAGTCGATACATCCATTATTGTTAATAAATACTTATTCACACTTTTTTGTTTGAGGTAGGGGGCCTACACAATCAATCAAGACTCTTGTGAAAGGTTCCTCAAATGCTGGAATAGATATTAAAGGTGGTTTTATTACTGCCTGTGGGTTTTCCAATTAGCTGACACGTTGACACATCTGGCAAAATTCAACTACATCTTTGTACAGTCCAGGCCAGTAAAAATGTCTTTGCATTTTAGTCTGTGCTTTCCTCACCCCAAAATGACCTCAAGTGGTTGCTCATGCGTCACTCGCAGCATCTCCTTTCCATACCCTACAGGCAAAACAATCTGATGAACATCTGCCCATTTCTCATCTGCTTAAATATGTGATGGTCTCCAATTCCTCATTAAGACATCATTTGATAAATAATAACACAGAGGGATGCATTCACTCTCCTCTTCTGTATATGCCTTTTGATTCAACTGCTTTAAGTTCTCATCTTTCTGCTGTAACTTAATAAGCTTAGCAGAGCTAAAGATACCTGCATGCTTACCTATTTGCTCCTATTTTGTCTCACTTATCTAATCAAAAAAAAGTATTTGATAATGCTATTTCAGCTTCCTTACCTGTGCCTTTTGACCTCTCCTGCTTCAGCTTGTGACTCTGTGATCTCATTACTACACAATCAGGGAAGATTCCCAAATAAGACTCCTGTAGTGCTTCAGATGGTTGAGTCTCCACTGGCTTTTCAACTAGAGTAGGCAGCACGCCTATCAGTGTGCTACATCATTTGCAAGGACAAACAGTATTCCAGGAGCTGAGAGTTTGTCCACCACTCCTACCACAAATTCTTCACTCTTTTCTGGACACTCGAGCCTCACTTTAAATAATTGAGCACTTTTTGTCTCACCATGGATTCCCGTTACCAGTACCTTTTCTGGCAATAGTCCTTCAGGAGTATATATATCCTCAACCTTCCGCATCTCAGACTGAGAGGATTCTGTGTCTTTTAATATAACCTATTTGCCTGCTACTCCTGGCCTATGTGAATAAACTTTATGCATGCATGTATATGTTTTTAAGCAGACCTGGCACTTCATCCTTAATCAACCTCTGATGCAGCTTTCTAGCTTCCACTGTACTTTCTGTTACCATGCCAACAAAGCTCCCAGGCTTGTCCTGTTTCCTACATCTGACTCTCTCCTAGCCCACCAACACTGTGATTTCATGTGGTTCGCTTTATTACTTTGAAAACACCGGAGCTTTTTACCTTCTTTGTCCCCTTCAAGGGTTTCCTATTTAGTGAGTTTTGAGAAGATTCGTAGCTCAGGTTGAGATTCTGGATACAGGTTTGCCCGCTGATTTGAAAGATTCATTTTCATCACCATTTGTGCACTTTCTATTTATATGTTTGAGTTTCCTTGGGTTGGTGATGACATTTCCTGTGGTGACATCATTTCCTATGGTGATGTCATTTCCTGTACTTTTTCTCAGGGGGTGGTAATTGGGATCCAAGTCAATGTGTTTGTTGATAGAGTTCTGTTTGGCGTGTCCTAGGATGGATGTGTTGCCCCAGTTGAAGATGACACCTTTGGCATCACTAAACAAAACAAATTTGAGGAAACCTTCAAGACCAACAATAATACCCTTACTGGCATAAAATTCACAACAGCGGAGGAAAACAACAACAAACTGCCATTCCTAGATGTCGCAGTAGAGCGCAACAGCCAATGAGAAACTTCAAACCAGCATCTACAGGAAAACAACACATAAGGACCAAATATTGAACTACAGAAGCAATCATCTGAACATCCACAAACGATGCTGCATTAGAACACTATTTCAATGAGCCACCACACACTGCAGCACAGAGGGGCTATGAAAAGTAGAGGAAAATCACCTACACAGTGTATTAAAAAAGAATGGGTACCCAATGAACACAGTCTGCCAATTTCTCAGCAACAGACCCTAACAAGCAGACAAAACACAGAAACCCTAGTCACTCTCCCCTACATCAAAGACATTTTGGAAGTGCCAGACTACTCAGACCCCTTGACCTCACGCTAGCCCACAAAGCCACCAACACACTAAAACAGCGGCCAATGAACTTGAAAGACCCTATACAGACAACATGCAAAACTAATGTCATTTATAAAATATCTTGCAAGAACTGTAACAAACACTACATTGGACAAACAGGCAGCAAACTAGCCACCAGGATACATGAATGTTAACTAGCCACAAAACGACATGACCCACTCTCACTAGTATCCTTACATACAAATGAGGAAGGACACCACTTTGACTGGGACAACACATCCATCCTAGGACAAGCCAAACAGAGATACACATGAGAATTCCTGGGCGCATGGCATTCCAACTGGAACTCTATCAACAAACACATTGACTTGGATCCCATTTACTACCCCCTGAGAAAAAGAACAGGTAATGACATCACCAACCCAAGGAAACTCAAACATATAAAGAGAAAGTGGGCTACACCACGTGAGGATTTCTTTTTATCCCAATTTCTACCCCTCATGGACTGAAATTGATTCTGGAAGCCAGGCTGTGTTTTATGGACCAGTTTATGGATAGTACACACTGCTGCTACTGCAACTGAGCGTCGTTAATGGAGGGAGTGGAAGTGATAACAATCAAGCAGATCGCTTTCTCTTGGATAGTGTCAAGTGTCTTAAGCATTCTTGGAGCTGCACCCATTCAGGCAAGTAGGAAGTATTTCAACACATTCCTGCCTTGTAGACAATGGACATGCTCTGGGGAGTCAGGAGGTGAGTTACTCGCCACAACCTTCCTGTCTTCTGACCTGCTATTGCAGCCACTGTTTATGTGGTGAGTCCAGAGTCAATGGTAACCCTAAGAATGTTGACAGTATGAGATTCGTTGATGGTGACACTAGTGAATGTCAAGGGCAATGGTTAGATTGTCTCTTATTGGAGATGGTCATTGCCTGGCATTTGTCTGGTGTGAATGTTACTAGCCAATTGTCAGCCCAAGCCTGGATATTGTCCTGATCTTGTTGTATTTCAACATGTACTACTCTAGTACTGAGAAGAACAAGGTAATTGATGAAGCATCTGAAAATGGTTGGGCCAATGACACCACCAATGAACTCCTGCAGAGACTTCCTAGCCCTGGGATGACAGACCTCCAACAACCACAATCATCTTCCTAGGTGTCAGGGATGACTCCAACCAGCAGAGAGTTTGCTCCCGGTTATCCATTAATTCCAGTTTTGCTAGGACACCTTGATGGTAAACTCGGTCAAATGCAGCCTTGACGTCAAGAGCTGGCACTCTCACCTCACCTCCAGAATTCAACTCTTTTGTCCATGTTTGAACCAGCCTGTAGTGGGCTCAGGAGATGAGTGACCCTGGTGGAACCAAAACTGGGCACTATTGATGAGACCATCACTTTACTGATGATCAAGTGTAGACTGATGTGTATTGGCTAGAATGTGTCTTGCTTTCTGTGTGCGGGACGTATCTGGGCAATCTTCCACATTGTCAGGTAGATGCCAGTGTTCTAACTGTACTGGAACAGCTTGGCTAGGGGAGTGGCAAGTTCTGCAGCACAAGTCTTAAGTACTATTGCTGGATGTTGTCAGCACCCATAACCTTTGCAGTACCCAGTTTCTACAACCGTTTCTTGACATCACATGGAGTGAATCAAATTGGCTGAAGACTGGTAACTGTAATGCTGGGGATACTGGAGGAGGCTGTAGATAGCTATGAATGCTTCAGCCTTATCTTTTGCACTGATGTATTGGGCTCTTCCATCATTGAGAATGGAGATTCTTGTGGAACATGCTCCTTCTGCAGTGAATTGTTTAATTGTCCATCAAGATTCACAACTGGACGTGGCTGGGCTCCAGAGTTTAGATCTGATCTAATGGTTATGGGATTACTTAGCTCTATCACTTGCTACTTATGTTGTTTGGCATGCAAGTAGTCCCTGTTTGGCAGCTTCATTTTTAGATCTGCCTGGTGCTGCTTCTAGCATACCCTCCTGCATTCTCAACTGAACCAGGGTTGATCCCCTGGCTTGGATGGTAATGGTTGAGTCAGGGATCTGGACTCTAAGGTTGCAGATTGCATTATGGTACAATTCTGCTGCTGTTGATGGCCCACAGCACTTTGTGTATGCCCAGCTTTGAGTTGCCAGATAAAGTCTGTCCATTTAGCATGATGATAATGTCATAACATGATAGTGGTTATTCTCAATGTGAAGGTGGGACTTCATCTCTATAAGGACTGTGCAGCGGTCACTCTAATTGATACTGACATAGACAGATGCCAGCAACTTGGTAATGATGATGAGGTCAAGTATGTTTTTCCCTCTTGTTGGTTCCCTCACCATCTGATCCAGTTCAGCCATTATGTCCTTGAGGACCTGACCAGCTTGATCAACAGTAGTGCTGTTGCCAAGCCACTCTTGGTGGACATTGAAATCCGCCAGCCAGACTGCATTTTACACCCTTGCCACCCTCAGCCCTGCAAGTGGTGTTCAATAATGGTGGAGTATTGTTACATCAGTGGAAGACTGTATGTTGTAATCATCAGAAGGTTGCCTTGTCAGTGTTTAACCTGGAGCCATGTGACTCCATGCGATCCAGAATCAATGTTGCGGATTCCCAGGGCAACTCTCTCCAGACTGTACACTACTGTACTGCCAACTCTGCTGGGTTTGTCCTACTAATGAGACAGGACATATCCAGGGATGGTGATGGTGGAATCTGGACATTGTCTATAAGGAATGATTCTGTGAGTATGACTATGTCAGGCTATTGTTTGACTGTTCTGTGAGACAGTTCTCCCAATTTTGACACTGGCCCCCAAATCTCAGTAAGGAGGACCTTGCATGGCTATTTCTGCGGTTGTCTTTTCCAGTGCCTTACTCTGTCCAGTTTCATTTCTTTGTTGAGACAGCAGTGATTGATATAACTGAGTGGCTTGCTAGACCATTCCAGATGGCATGAAAAGCATGTCACAGAGAAATAGAGACGCACAGCATGGAAACAAATCCTTTGGTGCAACTCACCCATACTCACCAGATACCCTAAACCAAAGCAGTCCTATTTTCCAGCATTTGGACCACATCCCTCTAAACTCTTCCGATTCATGTTGTACTTGGAACTATGATGTTGTGGGCATTAGAAATTGGATATCACAGGAGCAGGAATGGTTGTTGGATGCTCCAGGATTTAGACGGTTCAAAAGGAATGGTGGAGTAGCAAATAGTTGAGTGGACTGTCAGAGAATACAGCAGAATACAGACAGATTGGAGATTTGGCAGAGAAGTGGCAGGTGGAGTTCAATCCAGGCAAATGCAAAGTGATGCATTTTGGAAGATCGAATTCCAGAGCGAACTATACAGCAAATGGAAGAGCCTGGAGAAAACAGATGTCCAGAGAGACCTGGGTGTTCAGGTCCATTGTTCCCTGAATGGGGCAATGCAGGTCATTCCCTCAACGTTTCCCCTCTCAATTTGAATTCGTGACTCCTAGTAATCGAGTCCCCCATGCTCGGAAAAAGCTTCTTACTATCCACCCTGCCAATACCTTTTATGATTTTGTAGACCTCAATCAGGTCCCCCATCAACCTCTGTCTTTCTAATGGAAATAATCCTAATCTGCTCAATCTCTCTTCATAGCTAGTGCCCTCCATGCCAGGCAACATCCTAGTGAACCTCTTCTGCACCCTCTCCAAAGCATCCACATCCTTTTGGTAATGTGGCGACCAGAACTGTACGCAGTTTTGCAAATGTGGCCGAACTAAAGTCTTATACAGCTGTCACATGACCTGCCAATTCTTGTACTCAATACCCTGTCCAATGAAGGAAAGCATGCTCTTCTAAAGAAGACAGAAGGTAGTCGTAGATGGACAGTATTCAGCCTGGAGCTTGGTGGCCAATGGTAGTCTGCAGGAATCTGTTATGGGTCTCTGCTCTTTGTGATTTTGATAAATGACTTGGGTGAGGAAGTGGAAAAGTGGGTTAGTGACTTTGCTGATGACACGAACGTTGGTGGAATGGTGAATAGTGTGGAGGGCTGTTGTAGGTTGCAGTGGGACATTGACATGATGCAGAATTGTGCTGAGAAGTGGCAGATGGAATTCAAGTCAATATCAAGTGATTCATTTTGGAAGGTCAAATTTGAATGCAGAATACAGAGTTAAAGGCAGGATTCTTTTTCAGAGGGATTTTGGTGTCCAAGTCCATAGATTCCCTCAAAGTTTCCAGCCAAGTTTAAAGGGTTGTTAAGAAGACACTTGATGTGTTGGCTTTCATTAGCAGGGGGGATTGAGTTTAAGAGCTGTGATGTAATGCTGCAGCTCTATAGAACCCTGGTTAGACCACACTTGGAATATTGTGTTCAGTTCTGGTCATCTCATTATAGGGAGGATGTGGAAGCTTTAGAGAGGGTGGAGAGGAGATTTACTGAGATGCTGCCTGGATGGAGGGCATGTCTTATGAAGAACGATTGAGGGAAATAGGGCTTTTCTCATTGGAGTGAAGAAGGGTGAGAGGTGACGTGATAGAGGTGTACAAGATGATGAGAGGCATAGATAGAGTGAATGGTCAGAGGCTTTTTCCCAGGGTGGAAATGGCTATCACGGGGGGCATAATTTAAGTGACTGTAGGAAGATGTAGGGGAGATGTCAGAGGTTGGTTCTTTACACAGAGAGTGTTGGGTGCGTGAAATGCATTGCCAGCAATAGTAGTAGAGTCAGATACATTAGGGACATTTAAGCAACTCTTGGATGGGCACATAGACGATCATAAATTGAAGGATATGTAGGTTAGTTTGATCTTAGAGTAGGATAAAAGATCAGCACAATATCAAGGGCCGAAGGGCCTGTACTATGTTGTATTATTTTATGTTCTACATTCATGTACCCCTCCAGACACCTTTTAAATGTTGTTATTGTACCAGTCTCCACAACACCTCTGGAAGCTCGTTCCATACACGCACCATCCTCTGCATGAAAATTATTGCCTTTTGGGTCCCTTGTAAATCCTTCATCTCTCACTTTGTGTTTTGGACTCCCCCCCCCCCCCCCCCCACCTAGGGAAATGACCTTGGCTATCCACCTTACCCATACCACTCATGATTTTATAAACCTCTATAAGGTCATCCCTCAGCCTCCAACACTTGAGGAAAAATAGAACGAGCCTATTCAGCCTCTCCCTATAGTTCAAAACCTCTAACCCTGGCAATATTCTTGTCAATATTTTCTTCATCCTATCAAGTTTCACAAAATATTTCCAAGAGGAGGGAATCCAGAATTGAACGCAGTATTCCAATAGTAGCCTAACCAATGTCTGGTACAGCTGCAACATGACCTCCCAACTCCTACACGAAAGCACTGATTTATAAAGGCAAGCATGCCAAACATCTTCTTCACTACCCTGTCTGCTGGTGACTCCACTTTCAAGGAATTACGAAGAAACAGCCAGAGGTCTCTTTGTTCGGTAACACTCCCCAGGACATTACCATTAAGTGTATAAGTCCTGCTCAGACTTGCCTTACCAAAATGCAGCACTTCACATTTATCTAAATTAAACTCCATCTGCCATTCCTAGGTCCATTGGCCTTTTGGTCAAGGTCCCATTGTTCTCTGAGCTAATCTTCTTCACTATCCACTTCACCTCCAATTTTGTCATCTGCAAACTTACTAACCATTTGTCCTGTATTTATATTCATTTTATTTAATAAATAACAAAACTCAGTGAACCCAGCGCTACTCCTTGTGACACACTGCTGATCACAGACCTCTAGTCCAAAAAGCAACATTTCTCCACCATTCCCTATCTTCCACCTTTGAGCCAATTTTCTATTCAAACTGCTAGCTCTCCACGTATTTCATGTGATTTACACTTGCTAACCAGTCTACCATGCAGAACCTTGTTGAACATTTTGGTGAAGTCCATATTATACAGCATTCTCCATTCTGCATTCCTCAGTCTTCTTCGTCACTTTTTCAAAAAATTCAATCAGGTTGGTGAGACATGATTTCCCATGCACAACGCCATGTTGATTATCCTCAATCAACCTTTGTCTTTCCAAATACATGTAAATTCTGTTCCTAAGAATCTCCTCCAACAACTTATCCATCACTGATGTCAGGCTCATTGGTCTGTAGTTCCCTGGCTTTTCCTTAACACCTTTCTTAAATAATGGCACCACATTAGTCAACTTCTAGTCCTCACCAATGGCTATCAATGATACAAATATCTCAGCAAGGGGCCCAATAATCACTTACCTAACTCCTGGGGTATATGTAATCAGGTCCTGAGGATTGATCTACTCTTATGCATTTTAAGACATTCAGCACCTCTTCCTCTGTAATATGGACAATTTCCAAGATATCACGATTTATTTCCCCAAGTTCTCTAGCTTCCATATCATTCTCCACAAAATCCCTGATGCAAAATACCCATTTAGTATCTCACCCATTTCCTGCGATTCCACACAAAGGCGACCTTGTTGATCTTTAAGGGGCCCTATTGTCTCTCTAGTTTGTCCTTTATAAATCTGTAATTTAAAGTTTATCTAATTTTTGTGTAATATTTCCTCATGTCTGTCAGTTCATCACTGGGTGACACTTCTTAAAATTTGGGGTAGCCCTTTTCAGTACTGAGATGAGGATATATTTTCTCTCAGAGGATTATGTAACTTTGGAACTCTGCCTTAGAAGACTATGGAGGCAGGGACATTCTTTATTTTTAAGACAGATAGATCCTTGCCATGCAGGAAAATCAAATATTAGCCAGGGCAAATGGGAATATGGTATTCAAAATACAAACAGATCAGCCGTGATCTTATTTAATGATGGAGGGTTCATGGAAGGAATGGTCTATTTCACATGTTCATATTTCTAGTTGCTTTTGAGAGTTATGGTGAATTGGCTTTTGAACAATTGTGGTCTGTATGATACTATAAAAGAACCACTATTTTTTGTTTGGACTTGTGACGATGCTGTGGCTTTAAGAAGTCATTTTGTCTTGGGTTTTTTATTTGGAGTGAGGTTGTAAGGCTGAGTCAGCGGGCAGTCTTCTAAAACCCATAGAATAAACAGCTTGTGAGGCCTTGGGTTTTTTTTTTAAACAAAGTTGGAACAATAGAAGCAGCTTGGCTGGGTATAGTCAGCTCTCACAGACCAGGCTTTCTTTTTTTTTAAGTGTTTAGGTTTAGCTTTAAGCAGTTGCTGTTGTGGGCTTGAAGAAGTAGAAGCTATCTTTTCTCTCTGTTGGTTACAACTAGAAGCTGGTATATCTCTCTGCTGCTGGATTACCTGTGAGACAAATTTATTTTTCTGAATTTGCCTTTTTGCCAAGGGGTGTTTATGGCACATTACCATATACTGGAACAGTTAATTAGTAATAGTTACTGTATTTATTATTCTGTTAAGCTTTCCCATAGAGTTATTACTCTAAATTCTTTTTCTTTGGTGGTATTTTGTGTTTAGATAAATTATTTTGCTTAATATCGAGTAGCTTGACCGAATGAATTGTATCTAGAACACAGCACATTACACCTGCCATTAAATTAACAAAAAGTTAGGGTTTAGGCTACCTTCTTAAAATATTTTAAGGGAGTCTGGCCTCGTCCATAACAGACTGTAAACTGAAAAATGAAAGATGCGCTGCTACATAGATAAATATACCAAGAAACCACCTGCTGAAGGAGGAGTGCTCCGAAAGCTAGTGCTTCCAAATAAACCTGTTGGACTGTAATGTGACATTGTGCAATTTTTAACTTTGTACCAAGAAAGACTTTGAAACTTGAAGATCAAGGGGGATTGCATTTTGCTGCACAAGATTATTACTTTTGAAGTAATGAAGTGGATACTGAATAAACAGAGTGACAGCAGGGATCTTTGAGTTAAGGGAAAACTGCATAATGATTGCCTTCAGATTAGTCCTACAGCAGTTTGTTGCAGACTTGTGAGTGCAGTGCATTCAGAGAAATCCAGAAGCCTGCAAACAAGAAGAACTTCTGACCACCTCTCTCTGCAGGTGAAAAAGACAAAATTGAAGGCTCTAAAAATAAAGATTTGAAGACAAAATAAAACATACGTCTAACCTAATGAGTTACTCAACTGAAGACTGACCATCACCCTGCAGGCAACATTGGTTTTTTTGTGGTCATGGTGACAATCAAAAGATCTCTGAGAAACACTTCATCCCACACTTCTGGTATGGACTCTTTTGCGTTTAATAGTCTGTTTTTATTTCTTTAATTCATGAACAAATGTGTGTGTGTTTGGGTTTGAAAAGGATAGGTTTTAAGTTGCATTGTAGTAATGAGTAATTCATTTCTGTTTTGGCTGCTTATAATAAATAGTTACTTTCCTGTTAATGACAAAACCTGGTCTGAATTACTTATGTCTTGAACAGGAGCCAATCAGGCAAACTGATCATCTTGGTGACTTAATTAGACAATTAGTTAGATGTTGTGTGAAATTGTGCAGCTCGATTATTGGCACACCCAATAATATTTGTAGTTCTGTTAGAAAGGAAAATAATTAATGCAAAACTTGCATATAACATTTCATAGAGCTTGGTACATCTTCAGGAGGAAGCTCAAAATGTCACAATAACCCCAGGCATCACATTTCCCCTTGTCAGTGGCAATTAAATTGCTACCACTATTTACTGAGAATATAATACAGATAAGGAGAAAGAAAAATACTTCAAAATCAAAAAGGATAATAATTACACAATTTATTCAGTTTACTGGGCATTTCTTCCACAAAAGTAGCTTATTGCAGTCAGAAATCACACAGTCAGAATCCAAATCATTATTGCAGTCACTATACCACTTGTAGGCTGTGGCACCAACTTGGCTTACCTAAGGAAGGCAAGTATGTGTATGAAAGCTATGACGAAGACAGCTTGAAGAGCACTATCCAACTGTTGGCTTAACAGCTCATAGAAATCCCCAAGGCCCTTAAAAAACATAATCAAAATGAAAAGACAGAATAAAAACAATACCGGGAGAAACCGAAGGTTTGGTCAGATGTTGAATTTAACAGGAGAAGTAAAGCAACCTAAGGACAGAATTAAAAAGCAAGGTTTAAGTGTTTGATGTCATCAAAACTGAAACTGAGGTGGTAAAAGTGTTCTGCACAAGAGGATAGAGATGATTAAAATGAGAGCTTTGGGCTGGGAACCTGTTGTAAGGCGGAGTCGGAGAGAATGAGATACATCAATGAGTGTTAGATTTGAGAACGCTAGGGTTTGGAAGCTACTGTAGATCAGTGAAGATAGGGGTGGGACAGGATTTGGGAAGTGAAGATTTAGATAAGCTAAAGTTTAAACTATAGAAAATGGAGGTCAGCCTGGAGAACACTGGAATTGTTAATGCTAGTAGTGACATAGAGATGAGAGCCGAAAATGTGTTGCTGGAAAAGCGCAGCAGGTCAGGCAGCATCCAGGGAACAGGAGAATCGACGTTTCGGGCATAAGCCCTTCTTCAGGAATCCTGAAGAAGGGCTTATGCCCGAAACGTCGATTCTCCTGTTCCCTGGATGCTGCCTGACCTGCTGCGCTTTTCCAGCAACACATTTTCAGCTCTGATCTCCAGCATCTGCAGACCTCACTTTCTCCACATAGAGATGAGAACCAATATTATGGAGATGGGAATTAAGTGGGTTTTAATCATGGACAGAACATAGGCCTACAAGAACATGGAAAAGACATCAAGGTTACTCATCTCGAGAGAGTGGTTAGTAAGTGGAGTAAAATCTGTGGTATCCATGCAGGGCAACAGCAATAATTACTGTCTTGCTGATAGGAAGGGATCAGAGGTAGCGGGTAAGAGGAGGTGGGGTTAGTTCATTCAAAACATTATGTTGAACAAGCTGACTCAGAGCACGAGGACAGTAAAACAATGTGGTTGAGGAGTGAAATTGGTAAACAATACTTTATATTGCACATTTTTTCAGTGCAAATTGGATTTAATACGATTGAAGAATTTTGACCATTATTTGTAGAATGCGAACTATCCCTACCTGTATTGGCTATAACGCGATTCCGACCCCATTAGTTTAAACGGCCCAGCTATTGTGTGATTTTCTTATAAAGCGAGAACGCATGAGAACAGAACTATTGCATTATTTCAGAAGCCACCATACCATACAATTGTAAACTAGTTTCACGCATGAATATGTTGTTACCAGAAGCCAGAAGAAGGAGGAGTCAGCAAATAGGAAGCCGTTTTGCCATTCAATGGAATTGTGATCTAACCTAAACATACCCGCCTTTGTCACACATTACTTAGTATGTAGGTGAGGAAATGGAGAATAAGGTTAAATCCACATGGAACACTGCAACTGATGCAACCTCAAGTGATGCTATGGTGATGAAAAATAAAGTAACCACTCAAGATCTTCTGGCTGCAGTTGGAGAGGTGGAGTAGAACCAAGCTGAGGAAAGCACCATAAAGTTAGGCAACATAGAGAGCTGTAGAAAAGGGATGGTGCAGTCAACATATCAAGGACTGGTGTTAGGTCAAGAAAGATGAAGTGTGAAAGTGCACCGTGGTTACAGTCATAGAAAAGAATCCTTCAGATCATTTCAGTGTTGCAATTGGAGCAGAAACTTGATTATTGAGGTTGAAACATGAAGTTATGGAAAAGATATGTACAGACTTGAAAACACATTCAAGATTTTAGGAGAGGGAAAGGAGGTTGGAAGTAGAGTGATAGTTTAAAAGGACTGAATTAAGGGCAATTTTTGAAATATTATCAACCTGAAATACTAACTCTATTTCACACTCCACAGATCCACTAATTCTGCAGAATAATTCCAGCATTTCTGTTTTTCATTGAATCACAGAACTCTTACAGTGTGGAAACAGGCCATTCAGCCCATCAAGTCTGCACTGACCCTCCAAAGAGCATCCTATCCAGACCCAACCCTCTATCCCCATAACCCTGCATTTACTTTCGCTAGCCCATCTAACCTACACATACCTAGATACTATAGGCAATTTAGCATTGCCAATCCACCGAGCGTGCACATTTTTGGACTGTTGGCGGAAACCGAGTACCCAGAGGAAACCACACAGACATGAGAACATGCAAACTGCACACAGATGGATATCCGTAGGGTGGAATCGACTTGGGTCCCTGGCACTGACAGCAGTGCTAACCACTGTGCCACCATGTCATTTTTGGTTTGTTTCTTTTTGATGTTGGAAAGTGGATAGTGGTTTTAAAGGTAGAATGTTACAGCGGAGGAGAGGAGATATTTTACATTTATGATAAGAGTAGGCATGAGGGGACAGGAAGAGGTTCAATAGACTGGAGTTTATTAGAAATGGGGTGGGGAGGAAGAGCTGGATCTCATTCGCTTTTATTTACTCATATTATAAACATTCCACATAAAGTTGTCTCTAAATGTAACAGAATTTCAGTTTACGTGTTTTAAACACAGCTTTCATGTAGACATTTAAATAAAAGCTACCATCTTCAGTTGTTACATCAGAATGAATGATCAGTTGTGAGACAAATAGGGTAAAAGAGGACAAAACAGACACTTTGCTCACATTTATCTTTGCTCACAACAGTTAGAAATGTTAGCATCTGAAAATTATGGACAGATGAAGATCTCCTGCTGGTCTGTACAACCTACACCTTGATGATTTTCATGCCACAATATATATCAACAGCCACATAGAATCAGGTACTCTTTTGATCAGATTAAAAACCCCAGGCTAGTTGAGAGGCAAGAAAAAGACAAGTCCTCTTACATTGAGTGAACAGTGAAGAAGGTTATCTACAATTACAAAAACATCCTAATCAACTGGGTCAATGGAATGAGGAGTGGCAGATGGAATTTAATTTGAATAAATGCGAGGTATTGTGTTTTGGCCATACAAACAAGGACAGGACTTATACAATCAACTAAAGGGCCCTGGGTAGTGTTGGGGAGATTTCACTGGGGTGTTTAATGTAGGGCTAGGGAGGGTGACACTTCCAGCCCTGAAATGGTTAACAACAGCCAAGCGAGCTGCTGCAGGCGACTGCATGACTGCTGGAGCTTGTAAGGGATATGCATAATGTTAATTAAATCTTGGAGCCTGTAAATACCAGCCAGTATCAATTGCCCCATCGAAACTCGGGATTAATAAAGAAACCGATCGGAATCTGTAACTGTTAGACAAGTGTGAATTGCTCTATCGGAACCTGTAACTATTGAGTGTGAATGGCTCTATTTAAGTCTAAAGTTGATAAGTGTAATTGACAATTTAGTTAAACTGAAACTATTGAAAATGGCTAGCCTGTCAGACGCATAGTAATTCCTTGAAACAATGAACTATTGAATACGGGATCGGAACCGCTCCCGGGGATGGCTGAGCCATTGTCAAGCACAGCAGGAGCTGGACAGGCACTTCGATGCGGCCAATAGGAGGACGGATCCCCAGCGCGCGCAGATGAATGGACCAATGGGGAAGGCGAACTGATCGGGGACTCCAGGCAGCGCGAAGTATAATTGTGTCAAGTTTGAACGAGAAGGGAGAACGCCTTCTCCAACGAATGCAAGCTTGTAGATTCGTTGTACCAGTTAAGATTCTGTGAATAAACTGCTGTCTGCGTCTAACCATAGTTGCCAGTGTGAGTCTCTCCTTCCGAAAGAACACGCAAAGACGGGACCCCGCGGGTCCGTCTTAACAGTAGTTATTTGAAATTTGTGTCACAGGTAGACAAGGTGGATACCTATCTATTCACTGCCCTCTCCAATGGTCAGTTATATTCCTCTCTGTCCCTCACCTCTATCCAAGGCCCTAAAGGAGCCTTCCACATCCAAAGTTTTACTTGCACATCCACTAATATCATTTATTGTATCCGTTGCTCCCAATGCGGTCTCCTCTACATTGGGGAGACTGGACGCCTCCTAGAGAGCGCTTTAGGGAACATCTCCGGGACACCCGCACTAATCAACCAAACCGCCCCGTGGCCCAACATTTCAACTCCCCCTCCCACTCTGCCGAGGACATCGAGGTCCTGGGCCTCCTTCACCACCGCTCCCTCACCACCAGACGCCTGGAGGAAGAACGCCTCATCTTCCGCCTCGGAACACTTCAACCCCAGGGCATCAATGTGGACTTCAACAGTTTCTTCAACAGGTCTGTTTCCAAGCTGTATGACTCTTATTTATTTGCCTGGTTAAGTGACAAAACAATCTCCTTCCTGTACTCACTAATGAATGTTTTATACCTGTTTTTGCCCAACATAAGGACACGAAGCGACTTCAGAGAAGAAAGACCAGAGATTTCCTCAATCCGATTGTTGTAAAGGTCCAAGAAAATAAGGCGTCGGAGACTGGAGAGGTGTTGAATTTGAGTGATGAGATTGTGCTGGAAATTCAACAAACGAAGTTGCTGCTCACCTTCCAGAATCGGACAGACTGTTAGGTTTCGCCTGGATAACAATTAACAATATAAAACTGCTGATGGTCAAAAATGCATTGCGAGTAAACTGTAGTCTACAAAAAGGCTTCCTTTTACAACAAGTAGTGCAAATTAATTGAAAACTATATTGTTAGCTCAAGTAAAAGGTTAATATTGCATCCCAGAATTGTTACACTTCGTAAGGGGGCTATTCAGCCTATTGTGTCTGCACCGACTCTCTGAGCATGTGGACTTAGTGTCAAACTCAAGTCTTTTGCCATAACTCAGCACTTAAGTCTGTTTTAAAATCAGCTAATGGTTTTTTTGAATGCCTCAATTGAACCCACTTCTACCGACTTTGCAGATAGTGCATTCCCAAACCTGGACCACTAACTGCGTGCAGAGGTTTGTTTTCAACTCTCATTTGCTTCTTTTGCAAACCACTTAAAATCCATGTCTTCTGGTTCTCAATTCCTTTATCAGTTGGACAGTTTCCCCCCAACTACTCTGTTCAGACATATGATCAATGTGAAAACATTTGCCAAATCTCCCCTTAGGCTCCTCCTTTCAAGGAAAACACTCCCAACTTCACCAATTTATCCTCGCATAACTGAACGTTTCCATCTTTGGAACTATTCATATAAAGCTCTTACGCAATTTTTAAAAAATTCATTTGTGTGATGTGGGTGTTGTTAGCTGGCCAGCATTTATTGCCCATCCCTAGTTGCCCTTGAGAATGTGGTGGTGAGCTGCCTTCTTGAACCACTACAGTCCACCTGCTGTAGGTTGACTCACAATGCCATTACGGAGGGAATTTCAGGATTTTGACCCAGTGACAGTGAAGGAACAGCAATATATTTCCAAGTCAGGATGGGAAGTGGCTTGAAGGAGAACTTGAAGATAGTAGTATTCCCATGTATCTGCTGTCCTTGTCTTTCTAGATGGAAGTGATTGTGGGTTTGGAAGGTGTTTTCTGATGATCTTTGGTGAAGTTCTGCAATGCAGTTTGTAGGTAGTATACACTGCTGCTGAGCATCAATAGTGGAGACAGTGACTGTGGATTTAGTGCCAATTAAATGGGCTATTTTGTCTTGGATGGCATCAACCTTCTTGAATGTTGCTGGAGCTGAACTCATTTAGGCAAGTGGGGCGTTTTCCATCACATTCCTGACTTGTGTTTTGTAGATGATTTACAGACTTCAGAGAGTCAGGGGGTGAGTTACTCTCAGTATTCCTAGCCTCTGACCTACTTTTAAAGACATTGTGTTTATGTGGTGATGTGGAGATGGATTGGACTGGATTGGACAAGGTGAAAGAGGTACAAACAATGACTCCTGATGAAGGGCTTTTGCCCAAAACGTCGATTTCGAAGCTCCTTGGATGCTGCCTGAACTGCTGTGCTCTTCCAGCACCACTAAAGGTGAAAGATCACACGACACCAGGTTATAGCCCAAGAGGTTTATTTGAAACACTAGCTTTCGGAGCACTGCTCCTTCATCAGGTGTTAGTGAGAGAGGAAGACCTTCGACACAGAATTCATAACGAAAAGATCAAAAGGTCATACAATTCGTGCGAATGTACTAAATACACATAAGATGGCTCTCAAATATTTAACCAGTTAGAATGGAGGTGCAAGTTTTGATTGATTAATATGTAAATCCCAGAATTTCTTTCAAATCACTGCCCCAAGCAACTTAAGGTGTTATCAACATACTATCAGACAATGTATTTTAGGCATGAGGACTTGTTTGGAGTCTATCTGTGTCTTTTATATTGTGTTCGCAGATACATTCTATTTTGTTCAAAGAGCACACAATTTGTAAACAGTCAGTCAATGAGGTATTTTATAAACTCTTACTTTGGAAATAAAAGACACAGACAGACTCCAAATAAGACCTCATGCCTAAAATATATTGTCTGACCAGAGGTATCAGCTCCTCTATATTGATGTGGAAACAGGTCCTTCAGCCCAACAAGTTCACACAACCCTCCGAAGAGTATCCCACCCAAACCCATTCCCTAACATTTAGCCCTGACTAATGCACGTAACCTACACATCCCTGAACACTATGGGCAATTTAGCACGGCCAATTCACCTAACCTACACATCTTGCGATTGTGGGAGGAAACCAAAGTACTCGGAGGAAACCCACGCAGACACAGGGAGAATGTGCAAACTCCACACAGTCGCCCGAGGCTGGAACCAAACCTGGGTCCCTGGCACTGTGAGGCTGCAGTGCGAACCACTGAGCCACCATGCCGTCCCTTTTTATTTTTTATTTTTATTTTTCTGTAATTTTGGTTGTGGACTGAATGGGAAAAGGACTTTTTTTAAAAGCCAAAGATTGTGGAAGGGATTGTTGCACTTTTAAAAAGCTAGCTTTCAACACATAGTGTAGTGCTGCTTACAGTGTTCTTTGTTCAATTAGTGAGGGAAGTTCAGTTTCAGATATACTGGCACTAGGGACTGTACACAAGGCGAGTTTCAGTTGGCAACAAGTATCTGATAGGTCCGTGGAGTCGAGACCAGTTATGACTAACAGAGATGTGCTGCCTACCAATAACTATGTGATTGGCTCTCATGTAGTTGAGAGGATGTGAAGCATTCAATCTGTAAAGAGACGTGGTATTGTTCTGAAAACCTGAAGCCTGAAGAAAGTCAATTTATTTTCCCTCAACAGTTGCTGTAAAATCTCTTGTTTTTAACCTATAAGACAAAAACTTTACAGGTTTTTAACCAATCGCCCATGTGCCTCCTGCAAGCAAATGAAAGTATCTAAATAAGAGAGACCAAACAGCAGGTCCCCGGTGAGCAAAATAATTATCTCAGCAAAATATGTGGACAGAAGCCATTGAAGATCCTTAAGTTTATTTTATTCTGCCAATTTTATTTTGTATCTCTGAACGTATATAGAGGAGGTTTCAGAAGGAGGTTAGAATTTTAACTAGTAGAGTTATTACTGATGATTCAGAATTGTTTACTTGTAGCTAAAATTTATTTTTGTAATATTTAAGTATGGAAACCTGGTCCTTTCTTGAGTTTAAAAAGACAGGCAAATTAGGATTTCTGGGGATTGATAAGATCTTTAACTTTTGTGATGACTCTGGGATCAGCGAGACTTGAGTTCCAGAGAGCTACCACAGTAAGGCCTAACAATATGGCCTCACCATGTTTACTGTACACTACCTATTCGCCCACTCCACCAACTTGTCAATGTCCCTTTAAAGTTCTGTACTGTCCACCTCACAATTTACAATGTTTCCAAGTTTTGTGACATCTCTAATCTTTGAAATTGTTCCCTTTACTTCAAGAACTAAGTAATTTATTTCTCAGGGTCCCAGGTGAGGAGATGGCATTGTGATATTATTACTGGTTCAGTTTTTTTAAAAATCAAGGGAAAAGCTTTCTGCCTCTTGGAGTCTTATCTCGTATAAAATAAATTTGCTGTGTTTGTTGGAGGTCACATATTTTAGCTTCAGGACATTGTTGCAGGAGATCCTCAAGGTAGTTTCGTAGGCCCAACAAGCTTCAATTAGTTCACCAATGACCTTCCCTCCCTCATAAGATCAGAAGTGAAGATGTTTGCTGATGATTTCATCATGTTTAGCACCATTCACTACTCCTCAGATAATGAAGCAGTCCATGTCTAAGTGCAGCAAGACTTGAACAATATCCAAAAAAAACAAAAGAACTGTGAATGCTGGAAATCAGAAACAAAAACAGAAATTGCTGGAAAAAGTCAGCAGGTCTGGCAGCATCTGTGGACAGAAATCAGAGTTAACATTTCAGGTCCAGTGGGTTCTCACTAGACTCAAAACATTAACTGTGATTTTTCTCCACAGATGCTGCGTGACCTGCTTTTTTTCCAGTAATTTCTGTTTTTGTTGTTGAACAATATCCAAACTTGGGCTGACAAGCGGCAAGTAACGTTCATGCCACACCAGTGCAAGAAATGACCATCTTTAACAATACAGAATGTACCCATTTTCCTTTAATATTCAATGGCATTACCATCATTCAATTTCCCAATACCAACATCCTGATGATTACCATTGACCAGAAACTAAACTGGATGAGCAATGCAAGAACAGGTCAAATGCTAGGAATCGTGCAGTGAGCAACTCACCTTCTGACTCCCCAAAGCCTGTCAACTATCTATAAGGCACAAATCAAGAGTGTGATGGAATACTCCCCACTTGCCTGGATTATTGCAGCTCAAACAACAGAGGCATTACTGCATCCAGAACAAAACAGTCTGTTTGATAGTAAGCACCACATCAACAAACATTCATTTTATCCACCACTGACACTCACTGGCAGCAATATGCATCATTTACAAGATACACTGCAGATATTTACCAAGGTTCCTTGGGCAGCACCTCCTAAAACCACAACCACTATCATCTATGAAGACAAGACAGCAGACACAATGGGAATGCCATCACTTGCAAGTTCCCGCCAAAAAAAAAAGCCACTCACCATCCTGACTTGAAAATATATCACTGTTCGACCAGTACTGCAGGGACAAAATTCGGACATTCCCACTCAAAAAGCTTTGTGGGTGTACCTGTACCAGTTCACTGCAGCAGTTCAAGATGACAGCTCACCAATTTCTCAAGGTCAAAAAAAAAAGGGAAATAAATGCTGGCCTAGGCACCGATGCCCATATCCCAAGAATGAATAAAAAAGAATAATGACTCATGAGGATTACCACAACAAGCCTTCCTCCTCAGAAAAAAGTCCATTAACTATGACACTCTGTCCTATCACTCAGCCAATTCTGTAACCATATTGCTACTGTCCCTTTTATTCCAAGACCTATCACTTTCCTCATTTGTCTGTTGCACAGTACTGTATCAAAAGATTTATAAGTCCATGTCCACCACACCAACAGATTTGTCCTCAAACATGACTGCTATCTCTTCAAAATAAAACTCAAACAAGTCATTCATGATTTTCCCTCAGCAAATCCATCCTAAATTTTCTAAATTAATCCACATTTTTCCAAGTTACTATTAATTCTATCTTTCTTGTTCCAGTTAAGTTGGCTCTCTACCAGTTGATTATTCTTCCTCTATATTAACCAATATCATTAGGAAAAAAAATACTGCGCTTTCCAATCGGTGTCAGGTGAGAGGTATTGGACACTAACATTTCACCTGTGGCATTAGGGATGACAGGATCAACTACTGCTGTTTTTCTATTAAAAATCTCACAACATCAAATTATAGTTCAGCAGGTTTATTTGGAAGCACTAGCTTTCAGAGCGCTGCTCCTTCATCAAGTGGCTGTGAAATATAAGATTGTAGTACACAGAATTTATAGCAGAAGTTTACGGTGTGATATAACTAAAATTATATATTGAAAAAGTCTTGGATTTTTGTTGAGTTTCTCACTTTTTAGAATGAATATGTTGGTTTCAGTTCTTTCATATATAAATCCCAGAACTTTCTTAAAGTTACATTCTCAACTGAAGTTTAACAATAGCCAAGCTCGGTACCAATGGAAATGGCCTCAACCGGGACCTTGGGTTTATGTCACACTACAGGTGACCCCACTGCACTACACACACAGACACACACAAGTCTGTAACGTAAGAGTCCAACAAAATAGTCTCACATTCTTGTCTTTAAAGTGTTTGAAGAATGTAAGTGGATCATGATCCGCGAATACAATAGTCTCCGACACATTGCTTGTGACATACAGATTAAAATGTTGTAAGACCAGTACCAAACTCAATAGTTCCTTTTCGATTGTGGAGTATTTCCTCTGGTGGATGTACATCTTCTTTGAAAAGTAACCAACTGGCAGTTCAATCCCATCTTCATCTTCCTGTGGGAGTACAGGTCCAATTCCTATGTCACTAGCATCGATGGCGACTTTAAAAGGTTTTGAAAAGTTTGGTGTAGCTAAAACTGGTCTGGTGGTTAACATGGCTTTCAAATGGTTGAATGCCTCCTGACATTATTCTGTTCACTGAAACTTTGTGTTCTTCTTCAGCAAATTGGTTAATAGTGCCACTACATCGCTGAAGTTTGGAACAAACTTCTAACAGAATCTGCTGAGTCCTAAGAATTGAAGCATCTCTTCCTTCAAGGTTGGTTGTGGAAATTCCTTGATGGCCTTCACTTTGGCGTCCCATGCGGTCAACCTTCCATGACCGATGTCATGTCCCAAGAACATCACCTCTGCTTTCGTGAATTCCGTTTTATTTAAGTTTATCGCCAGTTTTGCTTCTCATCGTCGTTCAAAGAGATCTGCAAACTGCACCATGTGATCTTTCCAGGACTTATTGAAGATCACTACATCATCCAAAAAAATTGCACAGTTTGTTAACCCAGCCACAACTCTGTAATGGGTCTTTGGAATGTGACGGATGCGTTCTTCATTCCAAACAGCATCACTTTAAACTGATATAGCCCATTTGCGGTTACAAACGCAGAAATTTCTTTTGCTGTCTCTGTTAAAGGTACCTGCCAGTAACCACGCATTAAGTCCAACTTGGTGATATAACTGGGTGGTCCAACTTTCTCGATACAGTCCTTCAGTCTAGGAATTGGATATGAGTCGATTTTGTAACGGCGTTGATTTTCCGATATTGCACGCAGAATCGTTGAGTCCCATCCGGTTTGGGAACTAAGATGATCGGTGAACTCCACTTGCTCTGGCCTGGCTTGATGATATCCTCGTCGAGCATGGCCTCCACCTCCATCTGGACCTATCTGGCTTTGAAAGGATTAAGCCAATAGTGGTGTTGTTTTATTGAAGCAGTATTCCCTACTTCATCTACAATAGCATTAGTCCTCCCCATCTGATTCTTACATAGACCTTATACTGCAGTAACAAATCTTTCAACTGCGTTCTATGCTCCTGAGACAGATAGCTTACTAACCTATCCCACTCCTCAAGGATTTCTTCATTTTTAAATCTATTTTGAGGCAATCTAAAATCCAAATCATCTGGACTTGATTCCTCACTCTGCAAGGCAGTAACTAACACTTGTTGCTCCAGTTCTTTCTCACCTAGTATAACACGGTTTTAACATGTTCACATGACATACTCAATACTTTTTTTTCTATCTGGCACCTTTACTAAATAGTTCACCTGACTCAACTTTTTCTCAATTTTATAGGGACCATGAAACCTGACTTTGAAGAGATTTCCTATCACTGGTAACAGTACTAATATGTTATCCCCTCAGGAAAGCGTCAGAGTCTCAAAGCTTTTATCTCCCACCTGTTTCATTCCATACTGTGCCCTCTTTAGGTGCTGTTTAGCTAACTCACCTATTCGATTTAGTCTCTCCCTCAGCCCCAATACATAATCTAAGTGTGAGATCTCCGACTTTGATTCTGTCAATTTTTCTTTAATTAATTTCAAAGGGCCTCTCATTTCATGACCGAATATTAACTCTTAAGGGAGTGAACTGAGTAGATTCATTTGGGGCATCTCTAATGGCAAACAAAACAAATGGGATACCTTTATTCCAGTCATTCGGGTAATCCTGACAGTATGCTCTCAACATGGTCTTCAAGGTCTGATGCCATCTTTCTAAAGCTCCCTGGGATTCAGGATGATATGCACTGGATTTAAAGTGCTGTATACCTAAGCTATCCATAACCTCCTTAAACAGTCCAGCAGTAAAATTTGACCCTTGGTCCGGCTGAATCTCTCAGGGTAGCCCATACCGTGTGAAGAAAGCTACTCACTCCTCTACCACCTTTTTTGCCTTGATACTCCGTAATGGAATTGCCTCCCGAAATCTGGTAAAGGCATCCATTACGATTAACAAGTACTGGTTCCCACTTTTAGTTCTCGGGAGTGGACCTACACAATCAATTATAACCCGCATTAAATGCGGGACTTGGCAACAAAGATGCTGGTTTTATTACCGCCTGTGGCATACCTACCATTTGGCACGTATGACACATTCGGCAAAAGTAAACCAGATCCTTGTACATCCCAGGCCAATAAAAATGTTTGTGTATCTTAGCCTGAGCCTTTTGTACCCAGAGGTGACCTCTTATAGGTAGTTCATGTGCTACCCGTAACACCACCTGCTACTGGCAATGCAATCTGGTGCACTTCGGCCCATTGCTCCTCTGCACAAACCTGCCATGGTCTCTATTTCAGTCTTAGGATTCTATCTTTCAGATAATAAGCCTCCAGAATATTCTCTGCCTCCTTTTCAAAGTATGCATCCACATATATATCTTTTGTATCTTGTCGTGCTGTTGCAAGTCTCTTAGTCTTTCAGGACTAAACACTTCTGTCTGACCCTCTGCCTGTTCAGGTTTTTCCTGCACCATTACGTCAAACAGGGTATTTGCTAACTGAACCTCAATTCCTTTATCTTTCTCTGTACTTTTTGCTTCGCGTTGAGACCTATGATAGTGGGATTCTGGTTACCGCACTGTCTGGGAAAATACCAGAATATTTCTGTTTTAACTCTTCAGTTTCTTGGTCTTCTTTGGGCTTCTCCACAACAAGGGGTGTCACTCCCACCTTGGATCCTGCTAAATCATTCCCAAGAACAAACTGATTTCCTGGAACTGACATTCTGTCAATCACTCCCACTGTAATTTCCCCCGTCTTAAGTTGGCACTCCAACCTGATCTTACATAGGGGAATGTCCAATTTCTGTCCATCTATCCCACAAATGATCACATTCCCGGGTAATGGATCAGAAAGAGTGCATATTCGCTCATCCCTTACTATCAGCGACTGGTTGGATCCTGTATCTCTCAAAATTATAACTTCTTGTCCTTCTCCCACTGTCTTTCTGAGTAAACTTTACCCACAGAGGCGAATTCTTTGTAGACATCACGATCTCACTCCATACTCAGCGCTGCCTCAGCTGTGCACTCTCCTGCAGCTCCTCGGCTCTTCTTGCAGTCTCCTTTACTACCTTGAGTAATGCCACTGGCTTAGTTTCTTTTACCACATCTTTTCTCACAGCACCTTTCTTTAATGACCAGCACTGTCTTTATGTGTCCCATCTTCTGGCCATGAAAACAGTACTGAGTAGAGTGGTTTCTGTCATGATTGTATGTTTTATTGAGATATGTCTCTTGATTAAATTTAAAGTATAAGCCATAAGTATTAACTTAACCTGGAGCAGTGTTTTGTAGAGGAATAAGACAGTGCTATTTTCTGGATCTGTAGATTGAAAGAAGCAAAAATGGCCTTTAGTAGAGTGATATGCTCTTCTTGTCAGATGTGGGAGTTTAGGGAGAGTTTACAGGTTACTGAGAATTATATCTGCAATAAATGCCGTTGGTTGCGAAACTTATTAGATTGAATGGATCGGTTGGAGAGACAATTAGAGGCAATGAGGAATTTACAAGAGCAAGAGGATGTGATGGAAGGCAGTTATAGGAAGGAGGAAAAGTCACATAGATGGGTTAACTCAAGGAAAGGTAAGAGAGGTAGGCAGTTAGTGCAGGAGTCTTCTGTGGCTATCCCCATTTCAAACATGCTGCTTTGGAATATATAGGGGGTGATGGATTCTCAGGGGAATGTAGCACAAACAGCTAAGTTTCTGGCATTGAGACTGGCTCTAACGCAATGAGGGATATGTCGGGTTCCAAGAGATCAATCGTATTCGTCCGAGGTACAGACAGACTGCGGCCAACAGCAAAAAAATCAGAATAGTGTGTTGCTTCCCTTGTGCCAAGGTAAAGGATGTTTCAGAGAGGGTGCAGAATGTTCTCAAGAAGGAGAGGGGCCAGCAGAAGGTCATTGCACACATTGGAACCAACGACATAGGAAGGGAAAAGGTTGAGATTCTGAAGAGAGATTACAGAGGGTTAGGCAGGAATTTAAAAAGAGTAGTAATATCTGGATTACTCTCAGTGCTACGAGCTAGTGAGGGCAGGAATAGGAGGATACAGCAGATGAATGCATGGCTGAGGAGCTGGTGTATGGGAGAAGGATTTTTGGAACATTGGAAGCTCTTTTGGAGTAGAAGTGACCTGTGCAAGGAGGACAGATTGCACCTAAATTGGAAGGGGGCTAATTTACTGGCAGAGAGATTTGCTAGAGCTGCTTGGAAGGATTTAAACTAGTAAGGTGGGGGGGCGGAACACCCAGGGAGACAGTGAGGAAAGAGATCAATCTGAGATTGGTACAGTTGAGAACAAAGGCGAGTCAAACAGTCAGAGCAGGCAGGGTCAAAGCAGAGAACAAGGAAGGACTGATAAATTAAACTGCATTTACTTCAATGCAAGAGGCCTAACAGGGAAGGCAGATGAACTCAGGGCATGGTTAGGAACATGGGACTGGGATATCATAGCAATTACAGATTTGTGGCTCAAGGATGGACAAGACTGGCAGCTTAATGTTCCAGGATACAAATGCTACAGGAAGGGCAGAAAGGGAGGCAAGAGAGGACGGTGAGTGGCGTTTTTGATAAGGAATAGCATTACTATTCCCAGAAATACATCCAGGGAAGTTATTTGGGTGGAACTGAGAAATAAGAAAGGGATGATCACCTTATTGGAATTGTATTATAGACTCCCTAATCGTCAGAGGGAAATTGAGAAACAAATTTGTAAGGAGATCTCAGTTATCTGTAAGAATAATAGGGTGGATATGGTAGGGGATTTTAACTTTCCAAACATAGACTGGGACTGCCAAAGTGTTAAGGGTTTCGATGGAGAGGAATTTGTTAAGTGTGTACAAGACAATTTTCTGATTCAGTATGTGGATGTACCTATTAGAGAAGGTGCAAAACTTGACCTACTCTTGGGAAATAAGGCAGGGCAGCTGACTCAGGTGTCGGTGGGGCGCACTTTAGGGACAGCGACCATAGTTTTATTAGTTTTAAAATACTGATGGAAAAGGATAGATTAAGGACAAAAGGGTAACTAGGGAGAGAATAGTGCCCCTCAAAGATCAGCAAGGTGGCCTTTGTGTGGAGCCGCAGGAGATGGGAGAGATACTAAATGAGTGTTTCGCATCAGTATTTATAGAATGTAGGGAAACAGATGGTGATGTCTTGAAAAATGTCCACATTACAGAGGAGGACGTGCTGGATGTCTTGAAATGCATAAAAATGGATAAATCCCCAGGAACTGATCAAGTGTACCCTAGAACTCTGAGGGAAGCTAGAGCAGTGATTGCTGGGCCTCTTACTGAAATATTTGTATTATCAATAGTCACAGGTGAAGTGCTGGAAGACTAGAAGTTGACTAATGTGGTGCCACTATTTAACAAAGGTGGTAAGGAAAAGCCAGGGAACTATAGACCAGTGAGCCTGATGTCAGTGGTAGGCACATTTTTGGAGAGAATCTTGAGGGACAGGATGTACACGTATTTGGAAAGGCAAGGACTGATTAGGGATAGTCAACATGGCTTTGTGCGTGGGAAATCATGTCTAACAAATTTGATTGAGTTTTTTGAAGAAGTAACAAAGAGGATTGATGAGGGCAGAGCGGTGGATGTGATCTATATGGACTTCAGTAAGGCATTCGACAAGGTTCCCCATGGGATACTGGTTAGCAAGGTTAGATCTCATGGAATACAGGGAGAACTAGCCATTTGGATACAGAACTGGCTCAAAGGTAAAAGACAAAAGAGGGTGGTGGTGGGTTGTTTTTCAGATTGGAGGCCTGTGACCAATGGAGTGCCCCAAGGATTGGTGCTGGGTCCACTACTTTTCATCATTTTTATGTGAGCATAGAGGACAGTTAGTAAGTTTGCAGATGACACCAAAATTGGAGGTGTAGTG
Source organism: Chiloscyllium plagiosum (assembly GCF_037043375.1). Lineage (NCBI taxonomy): Eukaryota > Metazoa > Chordata > Chondrichthyes > Orectolobiformes > Hemiscylliidae > Chiloscyllium > Chiloscyllium plagiosum. Next base: position 183,001 of record NW_028270180.1, read on the forward strand.
GACAGCAAAGAAGGTTTCCTCCAAATAAAACGGGATCTTGATCAGATGGGCCAATGAGCTGAGAAGTGGCAGAAGGAGTTTAATTTAGATAAATGTGAGGTGCTGCATTTTGGGAAAGCAAACCAGGACATGACTTATACACTTAATGGTAAGTTCCTAGGGAATGTTGGTGAACAAAGAGACCTTGGAGTGCAGCTTCATAGCTCCTTGAAAGTGGAGTCGCAGGTAGATAGGATAGTGAAAAAGCTGTTTGGTATGCTTTCCTTTCTTGGTCAGAGTATTGAATACAGGAGTTGGGAGGTCAGATTGCGGCTATACAGGACATTGGTTAGGCCACTGTTGGAATACTGCATGCAATTCTTGTCTCCTTCCTATCGGAAAGATGTTGTGAAATTTGAATGGGTTCAGAAAAGATTTACAAGGAAGTTGCCATGGTTGGAGGATTTGAGCTATAGGGAGAGATTGAATAAGCTAGGGCTGTTTTCCCTGGAGCATCGGAGGCTGAGAGGTGACCTTATCGAGGTTTATAAAATCATGGAGGACATGGATAGGATAAATAGACAAAATCTTTTCCTTTGGGTGGGGGAGTCCAGAACTAGAGGGCATAGGTTTGGGGTGAGACAGGAAAGATATAAAAGAGACCTAAGGGGCAACTTTTTCACGCAGAGGGTGGTACGTATATGGAATGAGCTGCCAGAAGAAGTGGTGGAGGCTAGTACAATTGCAACATTTAAAAGGCATCTGGATGGGTATAGGAATAGGAAGGGTTTGGAGGGATATGAGCCAGGTGCTGGCAGGTGAGACTAGATTGGATTTGGATATCTGGTTGGCATAGACAAGTTGGACTGAAGGGTCTGTTTCCGTGCTGTACATCTCTATGACTCTACCTCACTGAGTCCTAGGTCTATAAAATTGAATTCTAATTTCAGAAAAAAAATTGCTCAGCAACATTAGTGGAGAGGTCCTCTTTTCAAAAACTGGATTTTGAGTAATTAATGAAATAAACTCATTCTCTTATCTGCTTGAACACCAAAGGTTTTGGGGAATGTGGAAAGTCAAAAAAGAGAAGCAAACTGGAACAATGTGAGAAGACTAGCAGCAAACATCAGGGAAATCCAAAGTCTTCTGTACACATATAAATAACAAATGAGTGGCTGAAGGAGGAGTAGGCCAATCAGAGACATCGAAGAAGGGGTCGTGGCTGAGATTGGTGATACCTTGCACCTATCTTTACAAAAAAAAAGGATCCTGCCCAGGTCATAGTGACAGAGGAGGAAAACCTGTAGCCTTTTCTTAGACTGATGGTCTCCATCCTTTCCCATCAAGGCTCGTTTCTCATTTAAAAGTGAGGACGTGACATGTAATATTCACAAAGTGCCCAGAAAAGATCGCAAAAGAGAAAAAGGTGGCAGGATTAATTAGGGAAGACAATGTAGTGCTGGGAGAGAGGATATCTTAGATGCATTTGAGTTGCCAAGCTTAACGGGTATAATCAACTGCTGAGTAAATTCTGTTGACCTCTAAGTAGCCAAATATAGGAGTGAATCTACAAGGAAATCACAAGAGATATTCAAAAGGTTTGGTGATATAGGGGCCTTTATTTACTTAAACATTGATTGGTACAACGTTAGAGTAAGTGAGAGGCATGTGTGTGTCTGTGTGAATGTGTTTGGCAAAGGGAAGAGAGGAAGAGAGAGGCAATGAGAGGAAGACAGAGACAGAGAGAGAGAGAGAGAGAGATAGAGAGAGAGAGACAGAGAGAGAGGGACGGAGAGGGACGGAGAGGGGGGGGAGACAGAGAGAGAGAGAGAACAAGAGAGAGACAGACGAAGAGGGAGACAGAGATAGGGAAAGAAAGAGAGAGACACAGAGAGCGATAAAGACAGAGAGAGAGAGACAGATAGAGAGACAGATAGACAGACAGATAGACAGACAGGGGGAGAGAGAGAGAGAGAGAGAGGGACAGAGAGATGGTGTGTGAGTGAGAGAGAGAGAGAGAGGGACGAGAGAGAGAGAGAAATAGAGTGAGAGAGAAAAAGAGAGGGAGAGAGTGAGAGATGGAGACAGAGAGATGTAGAAAGAGAGGGAGAGACACAGAGAGAGGGAGAGGGGGGCAATGGAAAAAGGAAGGGGGAGATAGAGAGAGACGGACGGGGAGAGAGATAGAGATAGAGATGGAGACAGAGAGAGGGAGTCACAGAGGGAGAGAGACAGAGAGAAAGAGGCAGAGAGAAGGAGAGAGACAGAGAGAGTGACGCAGAGAGGAGAGAGAGACGGGGAGAGAGAGAGAGGGAGAGGTGAAGAGAGAGGGAGAGAGAGACAGACGGAGAGAAAGAGAGAGACAGAGATCAAAGGAGAGATGAGGGGAGAGAAATGTAAAGAAAGTGAGAGACGGACAGAGAGGGAAAGAGAGAGAGAGACAGAGAGAGAAAAAGAAAGAGAGAGACGCAAAGAGAGAGATGGTGAGCGAGGGAGAGATGGAGGGAGAGAGAAACGGAGAGAGAGAGATAAGGGGGAGGAGCGAGAGACGCAGAGAGAGAGAGAGATACGGGGAAGAGACAGAGAGAGACGACGAGAAAGAGAGAGACAGAGATAGAGGGAGAGACGGGGGAGAGAGAGAGATGTAAAGAAAGTGAGAGACGGACAGAGAGGGAGAGAGACGGGGAGAGAGAGAGAGAGAGAGAGAGAAAAAGAAAGAGAGAGAGATGGTGAGAGAGGGAGAGATGGAGAGAGAGAGAAAGGGAGAGAGAGAGAGATACGGGGGGAGAGGGAGAGAGAGAGAGAGAAAGAGACACAGAGAGAGAGACAGGGAGAGACAACAAGAGAGAAAGAGAGAGACAGACAGAAAGATGGAAAAAGAGAGAGAGAGAGACAAAGCGAGAGACAGAGATGGATGGAGAGAGACAGAGACAGAGAGAGGGAGAGAGACAGAGAGAGATAGATAGAGAGAGAGACAGAGAGAGAGAGAGAGGGGGACGGGAGGGGTGGGAGACAGAGAGAGAGAGAACAAGAGAGAGACAGGCGAAGAGAGAGGGAAACAGAGTGAGAGAGAAATAGAGAAAGAGAGAGGGAGAGAGTGAGAGATGGAGAGAGAGATGTAGAAAGAGAGGGGGAGAGAGAGACACACTCAGAGAGAGGGAGAAAGGGGGCGATGGAGAGAGGAAGGAGGGGAGCGGGACAGAGAGAAAGAGGCAGAGAGACAGAGAGAGAGAGACAGAGAGAGGGATAGTGACAGAGAGAGAGACAGATTGAGACAGATAGAAAGAGAGAGAGAGAGAGACAGACAGACAGACAGACAGGGAGGGGGAGAGACGGGGAGAGAGAGACAGAGAGAGTAAAAGAAAGAGAGCGACGCAGAGAGACAAATGGTGAGAGAGGGACAGATGGAGGGAGAGAGAGAAACGAAGAGAGAGAGATTCAGGAGAGAGAGAGAGATACGGGGGGAGCGAGAGACAGATAGAGACGGAGGGAGAGAGAGAGAGAGAGACAGAGAGAGACGACGAGAGTGAGAGAGAGAGACAGAAAGTTGGAGAAAGAGAGAGAGACAAAGCGAGAGACAGAGATGGAGAGAGAGAGAGGGGGAGAGAGAGAGAGAGAGGGGAACGGAGGGGGGGAGAGAGAGAGGGGAATGGAGAGGGGGGAGAGAGAGAGAGAGAACAAGAGAGAAACAGACGAAGAACAGAGACAGAGGTGGGAAAGAGAGAGAGAGACAGAGAATGAGAGAAACAGAGAGAGACTGAGAGAGAGAGAGACACACAGAGAGAGAGACAGAGACAGAGAGAGACAGATACAGATACAAAGAGAGAGACAGGCAGACAGACAGAGAGACACGGAGAGAGAGAGGGACAAAGAGACGGAGAGAGAGGGACAAAGAGACGGTGAGAGAGAGAGAGAGAGAGACAGAGAGAGAGAGAGAGGGGGACAAAGAGATGGTGAGAGAGAAAGAAACAGAGGGGGGGGTTGGGGACAGGGTGCGAGAGAGAAACAGAGTGAGAGAGAAAAAGAGAGAGAGAGAGATGGAGAGAGAGGGAGAGAGAGACAGGAAGAGAGCGCGAGGGAGAGACACCGAGAGAGAGAGAGAAAGAAAGATGGAGTGAGAGACGGAGAAAGAGTGGGAGTGACGGAGAGACAGAGAGAGAGACAGAGAGAGAGACGGAGAGAGCGGGAGAGAGCGGGAGAGAGCGGGAGAGAGCGGGAGAGAGCGGGAGAGAGCGGGAGAGAGCGGGAGAGAGAGGGAGAGAGAGGGAGAGAGAGGGAGAGAGAGGGAGAGAGAGGGAGAAATAGAGGGAGCGGGAGATGGAGCGAGAGAGAGAGAGAGAGCGAGAGAGAGAGAGAGGTGACGGAGGGACGGACGGAGTGTCGGACAGAGGAAGGGATAGACGGAAGGAGGGGCAGATGGAGGGACGGATGGTTGGAGGGACAGAGTGACAGAAGGATAGACGGAGGTACGGACGAGCGGAGGGATGCTCGGATGGACGGAGGGACAGATGATGGAGGACGGATGGAGGAATGGAGGGATGGATGGAGGTACAGAGGGACAGATGGAGGGATGGATGGTCGATGGGACAGACGGAAGAACAGACGAATGGACGGAAAAAGGAAGACACTTAAGTAAGAGCAATCATCGAGTAAGGAAACTAGCCACAGTAAAAAGTAACTAAAGTTTGATAGAAAAAGTTGTAGCTGAACATTGGGTGATTTTTAAGGAATTGCTGGTTTCGGGTATAGGTAAGGTGAATTCTAAAAGAAGAACAAATTAGAAAACGGAAGTTAGGGATGCTTGCATGACCAATGAGATAAAGATGACAGTAAAATGAAAGAAAATGTGTACAAATGTTTGGGTACGAATGTGTTAGAATTCTTTGAAGAGATAACTAGTAGGTTAGACAAGGGAAACCCATCGGGTGTTATCTATCTAGACTTCCAAAAGGCCTTTGATAAGGTGCCTCACAAGAGGCTGCTGAGTAAGGTGAAAGCCCATGGTGTTCAAGGTGAGCTACTGGCATGGATTGAGGATTGCTGTCTGACAGAAGGCAGAGAGTTGCGATAAAAGGTTCTTTTTCGGAATGGCAGCCGGTGACAAGTGGGTGTCCCACAGGGTTCAGTGTTGGGGCTGCAGCTGTTCACTTTATATATTAATGATCTGGATGAAGGGACTGGGGGCATTCTAGCAAAGTTCGCTGATGATACAAAGTTAGATGGATAGGGAGGTAGTTCTGAGGAGGTGGGAAGGCTGCGGAAAGAGTTAGACAGTTTAGGAGAAAGGTCCAAGAAATGGCTGATGAAATTCAATGTGAGCAAATGCGAGGTCTTGCACTTCGGAAAAAAGAACACAAGCAAAGACTATTTTATAAACTGAGAAAATTCATAAAGTCAAAGTACAAAGGGATCTGGGAGTGTAGTACTGGATTTTCTAAAGGTTGACTTACAGGTTGAGTCCGTGGTTAAGAAAGCAAATGTAATGTTTCAAGAGGGTTGGAATGTGAAAGCAGTGAGGTGGTACTACGACTTGATAAAGCTCTGGTTGGGCCGCTTTTAGAATACTGTGTCCAGTTTTGGGCCCCACACTTCAGGAAGGACATACTGGCACTGGTGCGTGTCCAGCGGAGATTCACACGGATGATCCCTGGAATGGTAGGCCTAACATAGGATGAGCGGCTGAGGATCCTGGGATTGTATTTATTGGAGTTCAGACGGTTGAAGGGAGATCTAAAAGAAACTTACAAGATAACACAAGGCTTAGAAAAGGTGGATGCTGGGAAATTGTTTCCATCAGGCGGGGATACTAAGACTCGTGGGCACAGCCTTAGAATTAGAGGGGGTCAATTTAGAACGGAAGTGAGAAGACATTTCTTCAGCCAGAAAGTGGTGGGCCTGTGGAATTCACCACAGAACGCAGTGGAGGCCGGGACGTTAAATGTTTTCATGATAGAGATTAATAAATTCTTAAACTCGCAAGGAATTAAGAGATACAGGGAGAGTGCGGGTAAGTGGCGTCGAAATGCCCATCAGCCATGATTGAATGGCAAGAGTGGACTCAAAGGGCCGAATGGCCTTACTTCCACTCCTATGTCTTATGGTCTTAACAGAGGGACCTTGGAGTTCAAGTGCATGGTAGTCTGAAAATGGAGTCACAGTTAGACAGGGCAGTGAAGAAGACTTTTGGCACACTGGCCTTCATCATTTAGGGCATTAAGTGTAGAAGTTGGGAAGTTTTGTTGCAGAGTTGTACAGGATGTTGATGAGGCTGCACTTAGAGTATTGTGTTCAGTTTTGGTCACCTTGCTGTGGGGAGGATGTTATTAAACTGGAAAGAGTGCGGAAGAAATTTGTAAGGATGTTGCCAGGACTCAGGAGACTGTGATATGGGCCAAGTGCAGGGAAATGGGATTAGCATGGATGGACATTTTGGTCAGGATGGACCAGTTTGAGCCAAAGGGCCTGTCTCTTTGCTATAGGACTCTATGACTCTAAGTTACTGACTTTTGGAGAGCTGTTTGCTCTCTCCTCAAGATGCTGACTGTTGGAGTACAGTTTGTGCTCTTCTCAAGTTTGCCTTCTCAAGGTTCTGACTTGGGGAAGAGTTCCCCTATCAAATTGCTGATTGTTGAGATAGAGCTTGCCCTCTCCTCTGCTGACTGGTGGCATACAGTCCTGGTGGCGATTGGAGTGTTGAGGTTCAAGGGTGGAGGTGTGGGAAGTGGAGGAGATGCGGTGGAGAGCATCGTCGACCACGTCGGAGGGGAAATATCAGTCTTTGAAGAAGGAGGCCATTTGAGTAGTTCGGTAGTGGAATTGGTCCTCTTGGGAGCAGATGAGGCGAAGGAATTGGGAATATGGGATGGCGTTTTTACAGGGTGCAGGATGGGAGGAGGTGTAATCTAGGTAGCTGTGGGAGTCGGTCAGTTTGTAGTAAATGTCTGTGTTGAGTCGGTTGCCCGAGATAGAATGGAGAGGTCTAGGAAGGGGTGGGAGAAGTCTGAGACGGTCCAGGTAAATTTGAGGTTGGGGTGGAAGGTGTTAGTAAAGTGGATGAACTGTTCAACCTCCTCGTGGGAGCATGAGGTAGCACCAAAACAATCATCGATGTAGCGGAGGAAAAGGTGGGGGGTTGTGCCAGTGTAGCTGCAGAAGAAGGTAGGACCATTCAAGGATAAAGGAAGGAACTTGCACATGGAGGCAAAGCATGTAGGCGAGATTCTAAATGAATACTTTGCATTGGTATTCACCCGGGAAAAGGACATGGAGGATAGTGAAATTTGAGTGGAGCATGCTAATATGCCAGGGCATTTTGAGATTAAGAAAGAAGTGGTGTTGGGTCTCTTGAAGAGCACTAAAGTAAATAGGTCCACAGGGTCCGATAGTATCTACCCCAAGTTACTGGGAGAGGCAAGAGAGAAGATTGCTGGGGTCTTGACCAAGATCTTTGCATCCCCATTAACCACTGGAGAGATCCTGGAATAATGGCAAGTAGCTAATGCTGTTCCTCTGTTTAAGAACGGAAATAGGGACAATTCAGGAAACTGTAGACCGGTGAGTCTCACACTGGTGGTTGTGAAGCTAACTGAGAGAATTCTTAGTGAAGAGATTTACGCACATTTAGAAAAGCATGGCCTAATTAGGGACAGTCACCGTGGTTTTGTGCAGGACAGGTCACATCTTACTAACTCAATTGAATTTGTCAAGATGGTGACAAAGGTGAGCAATGAGGCTAGAGCAGTGGATGTTACCTACATAGATTTTAGTAAGGCTTTCAACAAGGTCCCTCATGGTAGGCTCATCCAGAAGATTAAGATGCATGGGATCCAAGGTGACTTGGCTGCATGGATTCTGAATTAGTTTGCCCATAGAAAGCAGAGGGTAGTGGCAGAAGGGTGATTTTCAAGCTGGAGGTCCATGACTAGTTGTGTTCTGCAGGCAACTATACTGGGACCTCTGCTGTTTGTGATTTATATAAATGACTTGGATGAAAATGTAGATGGATGGGTTAGTAAATGGACAGACAATACAAAAATGAGTGGAGTTGTGGATAGTGTAGAATGTTATCAAAGGATACTTCAGGATACAATCAGTTGCAGATATAGGTGGAGAAATGGCAGGTGAAGTTTAATTTGTGACAGTGTGATGTCTTGCACTTTGGGAGATCAAATGTTAAGGAAAAGTATATAGTTAATGGCAGGACCCTGAACAGCATTTATGTATTTAGGGATCTTGGAGTTCAAGATCCCTATGCAGCTCCTGAAAGTGACAACACAAGTGGATAGAGTAGTAAAAGTGTGGGCAAAGTCTTAGAGAGAATTGTAAGGGATAGGATTTATGAACATCTGGATAGGAATAATGTGATCAAGGATAGTCAGCATGGTTTTGTGAAGGGCAGGTCGTGCCTCACAAACCTTATTGAATTCTTTGAGAAGGTGACTAAGGAGGTGGACGAGGGGAAAGCGGTAGATGTGGTGTATATGGATTTTATTAAGGCGTTTGATAAGGTTCCCCATGGTAGACTACTGCAAAAAATACGGAGGTATGGCATTGAGGGTGAGTTGGAGGTTTGGATTAGGAGTTGGCTGGCTGGAAGAAGACAGAGGGTAGTAGTTGATGGCAAAGGTTCATCTTGGAGTGCCGTCACTAGCGGTGTTCCGCAAGGATCTGTTTTGGGACCATTGCTGTTTGTCATTTTTATAAATGACCTGGAGGAGGGGCTAGAAGGTTGGGTGAGCAAGTTTGCAGATGATACGAAAGTCGGAGGAGTTGTAGACAGTGAGGAAGGATGTGGCAGGTTACAGCGGGATATAGATAAGCTGCAGAACTGGGCAGAAAGGTGGCAAATGGAGTTCAATGTAGCTAAGTGTGAGGTGATTCACTTTGGTAAGACTAATAAAAAGATGGGGTACTGGGCTAATGGACGGATACTTGGTAGTGTGGATGAGCAGAGGGATCTTGGTGTCCATGTACACAGATCTTTGAAAGTTGCCACCCAGGTAAATAGTGCGGTGAAGAAGGCATATGGCGTACTGGCTTTTATTGGTAGAGGAATTGAGTTCCGGAGTACTGAGGTCATGTTGCAGTTGTATAAGACTCTGGTGCGGCCGCATCTGGAGTATTGTGTGCAGTTTTGGTCGCCATACCATAGGAAGGATGTGGAGGCACTGGAACGGGTGCAGAGGAGGTTTACCAGGATGTTGCCTGGTATGGTAGAAAGATCGTATGAGGAAAGGCTGAGGCACTTGGGGTTGTTTTCATTGGAGAAAAGAAGGTTTAGGGGTGACTTGATAGAGGTGTACAAGATGATTAGAGGTTTAGATAGGGTCGACAGTGAGAATCTTTTTCCACGTATGGAGTCAGCTATTACAAGGGGGCATAGCTTTAAATTAAGGGGGGGTAGGTATAGGACAGATGTTAGGGGTAGGTTCTTTACTCAGCGAGTCGTGAGTTCATGGAATGCACTGCCAGTAGCAGTGGTGGACTCTCCCTCATTATGGGCATTTAAGCGGGCATTGGATAGGCATATGGAGGATAGTGGGCTAGTGTAGGTTGGGTGGGCTTGGATCGGCGCAACATCGAGGGCCAAAGGGCCTGTACTGCGCTGTACTCTTCTATGTTCTATGTTCTATGTTCTATAAAGAAGGCATTTGGCCTTTACTGATCAGAGAACTGTGTGCAAGAGTCAGGATGTCATTCTTCAGCTTTATAAGACTTTGGTCAGGCCACACCTAGAATATTGCATTCAATTCTGGTCGCCACACTACAGGAAGAGTGTGAAGGCTTTGGAGAGGGTTCAGAAGAGGTTTAGCAAGATACTGCCTGGATTAGAGAGTATGAGCTAGAAGGAGAGGCTAGAAAACTCGGGTTGTTTTCTCTGGAGCAGCGGAGACTGAGAGGATACTTGATTAAGTCTGTAAAATTATTAGATGCATAGATATGGTTCATGGTCAGAATCTTTTCCCCCCAGAATTGAAATGTCTACAACTGGGGGAGGGGGGGCGGGGGGCATGCATTTAAGGTGAGGGGTGAAAGTTCAAAGGAGCTGTGAGGGGCAAGTTTTTTTTTCCACACAGAGAGTGGTAGGATTCTGGAGTGCGCTGCTGGGGTGGTGGTGAAGGTAGGGGCATTTATGGGGCTTTCAGATGAAAGCATGAATAAGCTAGGTATGAAGGGATCAGTATAATTTAGTGTCATTTTCGGCATAACATAGTGGGTCGAAGGGCCTGTTCCTGTGCTGTATTGTTTTACATTCTATATTACAGAGGTGGTGGTACTGGACGTCTTAAAACACATAAAGGTGTATCCAAGAACTTTGTGGGAAGCTAGGGAAATGATTGTTGGGCCTTTTGTTGAGATATTTGTATCATCACAGCCATAAGTATGGTGCCATTATTTCAGAAAAATGCCAGGAAAAGCCAGGGAAATATAGACCAGTGAGCCTGACAAGTTGTGGTGGATATGTTGTTGGAGGGGATTCTGAGGGATAGGATCCACAGGTCTTTGGAAAGGCAAAGACTGATTAGGGATAGTCAACATGATTTCATGCATGGAAAAACTTGATTGAGTTTTTTGAAGAAGTAACAAAGACTACTGATGAAGGCAGAGCTGAGGATGTTGTCTATATGGACTGCAGCAAGGCATTCGACAGGTTCCTCATGGTAGACTGGTTCGCAAGGTTAGATCACATGGAATCCAGGGAGATCTAGCCAATTGGATATAAAACTGGCTTGAAGGTAGGAGACAGAGGATGGTGGTGGAGGGTTCCTTTTCAGACTGGAAGCCTGTGACCAGCGGTGTGCCACCAGGATTGGTTCTTGACATTTATAAACATAATTAGAATGTGAATACCAGAAGAATAAGGACAGAACAACTAGGAGCAGGAGTAGGCTGTCTGGCCCTTCGAGCCTGCTCCACCATTCAATAAGATCATGGCTGATCTTTTTGTGGACTCAGATCCACTTACCAGAGCTCTCACCGTATCCTTTAATTCCTTTACTGTTCAATAAATATCTACCTTTGCTTTAAAAACATTTACTGAAGTAGCATCAACTCCTTCACTGGTCAGGAAATTCCATAGATTAACAACCCTCTAGGTGAAGAAATTCCTTCTCAATTCAGTCCTAAATCTGCTCCTGCTAATCTTGAGGCTATGCCCTCTTGTCCAAGCTTCACCTGCCAGTGGAAACATCCTCTCTCCTTCTATGTTATCTGTTCCCTTCATAATTTTATATATTTCTATAAGATCCCCCTCAATCTTCTGAATTCCAATGAATATAATCCTAATCTAATCAGTGTCTCCTCATAAACCAACCCCCCTCAACTCCGGAATCAACCTAATAAACCTCCTTTGCACCCCTCCAGTGCCAGTACATCCTTTCTCAAGTAAGGAGACCAAAAGTGCATGCTGTACTCCAGATGTGGAGAAAGTGAGGTCTGCAGATGCTGGAGATCAAAGTTGAAACTTTATTGCTGGAACAGCACAGCAGGTCAGGCAGCATCCAGGGAACAGGAGATTCGACGTTTCGGGCACAGGCCCTTCTTCAGGAGGGCCTGTGCCCAAAACGTCGAATCTCCTGTTCCCTGGATGCTGCCTGACCTGCTGTGCTGTTCCAGCAATAAAGTTTCAACGTACTCCAGATGTGGCCTCATCAGCATCTTGTACAGCTGCAACATAATCTCTCTGCGTTTAAACTCAATCCCTTTAGCAATGAAGGACAAAATGCTACTTGCCTTCCTAATTACTTGTACCTGCAGACCAACCTTCTGTGATTCATGCGCAAGGACACCCAGGTCCCTCTGCATAGCATCATGCTACAACTTTTTACCATTCAAATAATAATCATTTTTACTATTATTGTACAAAAACGTATGACTTCACATTTATTAACATTGTATTCCATCTGCCAGACCTTTGCCCACTCACTCAATGTATCTATGTTCCTCTGCAAAGTTTCACAGTTTTCTGCACACTTTACTCTGCTACTCATCTTAGTATCATCTGCAAACTTTGACACCTCACACATGGTCCCCAATTCCAAATCATCTATATAAATTGTAAATAATTGCGGTCTCAACACCAATCCCTGAGGCACACCACTAATCACTGATATCCAGTCAGAACAGCACTCATTTATCCCAACTCTT